>NW_006774244.1:590953-609729 GCF_000442215.2 Lipotes vexillifer | reverse complement strand
CCTATGGTTCTCCCCTCTTTCCCTTCTCATTTATTGGGCAACAGCCGGGTACCAGATACTCTGCTGGGAGGCAGAGACACAGAGAGAAAGATGACTGACCGCGATCTGAGTAGGGAGGCCGGGGTGGAGGTGTGGGAGATAGCCTGTCCAACCAAAGCTTTAATACAAGCAAGGGAACCATGAATTCTGCTGGGAGAGACGGTACGGAGAACAGCTACAGGAAGGAGGTAGCCACTGAGCTGGGCTCTGAAGGTTATGTAGGAGTGTTTCAAGAAGGAAGAAGGAAGAGGGGCAGTGGTAGCAAAGGCAATGACATGGACACTATTTTGAGGGACTGTAAATCCGAAATCAGACCCCGTAGCTAGAGGAAAATAGAGTCAGGCGGCGTAGGTGGGGTAAGCAACTCCAAGTCACAGGACGTGGCACAGATCTTACCCCACCACTTCCTGGCCGGGCATCCCTGGGCGATTCCCTCACCTCTCTGACTTTAGTTTGCTCATCTGGAAAGTGGGGAGGTAAAAGCAGCGCCTCGCCAGTAAGACGTGTGAGGATAAAGGAAGGTGATCTGTGTAATATTCTCGCAGGGACTCTGGCAACATAGAACGTGATGAGCAAGCATTAGTGCTTCTTATTTTTGTTGAAGTCTAGCTAAACTGCCAGCTCCTAGTCAGCTTTTCGTAACACTCTGAATCAACTCCAACTCCTTTGTCCTCCGTGCTTTCAGGGCACTTTTATAAACCTTAGCGTTTAGTTCACGGCCTCTTGCGTGACCCTCTATTTGTTTTTCTGCTTCTTTCTCTAGCAGAGGGAACCCTGTGCCTTGTTCATCTGTGGCACATCCTACAGCACCAAACACGGTTCTCTGAACATGGTGGTTCATCACTGGATGATTGTTACTGAATGAAAGAAACTTCTCGCTAAACAACTTAAAATGAATAATTTTAAGAAATTTTAGAGCAAACAGAAATCCTCTAATGAAGTGTTTTTCAAACTTCGCCTACCCAATCCCCAGTAAAAAAATGTATTTTACAAGACCCAGTGTGTGTCTACATATATATTTATGGTTAAGGGAAACAAAAATTTCATGAAACAATAATTATCCTCACTACTGCAGCACGTCCCAATGTGTTCCAATCTATTCTTTTTTAATAATTTTTTTTTCTTTTAGAAGAGTTTTAGATTTAAAAAACGTATTGTGAAGATATTATGTAGGTTTCCATATACCTCACACCCAATTTCCCTTATTAATATCTTACATCAGTATGATATGTTCTTCACAATGAATGAACCAATACGAATGCGTTCTCAACTGAAGTGCATACTTTATTCAGATTTCCTTACTTTTTACCTAAAGTCCTTTCTATGTTCCAGGATCCCATCCAGGATCCATATTACAGTCATCCCGTTTCCGTAGGTACCTCTTGGGTGTGATAATCTCTCAGACTGTCCTTCTTTCTGACGACCTTAATCATTTTGAGGAGTACTGGTCAGATATTTGCAGAATGGCCCTCAGTTGGGACTTGTCTGACATTTTTCTCATGTTTAGACTGGGGCTATGAGTTTGGGGGAGGAAGACCACAGAGGTAAAGGGCCACTCTCATCACACGCTATCAAAAGTGCATATTGTACTATCAATATCACTTATCAATGTTGACGTTAACCTTGAAACCTGGATTGAGGTGGTATTTGTCCAGGCTTCTCCACTGTAAAGTTACTCTTCCTTTCCCTTGTCTATACTGTACTCTTTGAAAGAAAGTCACTGTGTGCAACCCGCACTTAAGGAGGAAGGAGTTATGCTCCATCACCTTGAGGACGGAGTATCTACAAAAATTATTTGGGATTCTTCTGCATAGGAGTTTCGTCTTTTCTTCACCCATTTACTTATTCATTCGTTTATTTCTATCAGTATGAACTTACGGATTCTTTTTATACTTTGGGTTATAATTCAACACTACTTTTACTACCTTAAGTATTTTGCTGCTCAGGACAACTGTGGTTGAGCTGTTGTCAGCTCCTGTATGCCTCTAACATACCTTTATCATTTATCATTATAGGTTGTTTTTCATTTGTGCATGAGCACTTCCTTACTTTCTGGCACTAAAAGGATGTTCCAGAATCATCTTGTACCTTTCCTGCCACAGTCCTAGAATCAACCTTTTCTCCAAGAAGCCCTGGTTCCTTTTACTGGCAAATACTGTAGAAACTAAGGTCTGGGCATGCTCATTGCCACTAGAGCATCATTGGTTCTAGGCCCTTTCACCTGACAGAACAAGGAAATATACGTCTGTATACTAACTGGTATATAGCTATATACCTATAAATGTTTCCCTATGTAACCATCTGTGTCTATATTAAGCCATACATGCACTCATACAGATGTCTCCAACGCTAATCCATTAAGACATGTATCATTCCAGCCTTCTGCCATTACCCACCTGTAATCCCCCACTCCAACAATGAGAAACCTAGATCCTAGCATCTGTGACCCACTTACTTATTTGTTCATTTCAGTATACACATATACGGGGTTCAGTATTGGTAGCCCATACGAACATGGGGCTCAACTTGATCTGCTAGAGTACAGGGCTTTTGTACAGTTCCCTTTGCCTTTAGTCTTCTAGACCCACTCATTCCCAGACTTACTTACTCAACACCTTTCCCCCAACCCTCTTCAGTAAAACTTTTTCCATACATGTCATTCTTTGTCCTGCCACAGAGGTCTGGTCTTGGGGCTTCCTTTCATCAGCATCTAGCTTCCAGTCCCAAGTCTTACTCATCATCTCCTACCTTGCTTGGTGCAGGCTGTCCTCCGACAGCTTTCTGAGAAACAGAAAATGGGAAGTTACATTTTTGAGACAATGTCTTTATTCTGGCCTTACACTTGTTTCATGATTTTGTAGGTAAAAATGTCCACAGCCTAATTTCCAGAATTTGTGAATATGTTACATTACGTGGCAAAGGGGAATTTGCAGATATGATTAAGATTATGGACCTTGAGCTGGGGAAGATATTTTAGACTACCCAGATGAGCCCAGTATAACCATATGAACCCATAAGAGCAGAGAACTGTCTCTGGCTGACGAGAGTGATGAGGCAGGGGTGATAACAAAGATGTGAAGCATGAGAAGACCTTGAAGCAGCACTGCTGGTTTTGAAGACAAACGTAGGAAACCATGAGCCTAGGAATGTGGGCAGCTTCTAGAAGTGGAGAACAACCCCGCTGGCCAACAGCCTGCAATGCAAGGGGGAATCTGTGTCCCAAAACTGAAAGGAACTTGATTCTGTCAACAACCTGCATGAGGTTGGACTAGGATTCTCAATCTAGAGACTTCAGAAAGGAGCACAGCTGTGCCAACACTGTGACTTAGGCCTTGCAAGCCTCACGCCTGAGTAACCAGCCTCGCCTGCCATGTATCTGACCTCCAGAACTGTGAGATCATAAATTTGTGCTGTTTTAAGCTGCTAAGTTTGTGGTACTTTGTTATGGCAGCAATAAAAACTAACACATCTTGTTTGGATAGAAAATATCTAGGTGAGAAATATTTTTCCCTCTGAACTTCAGAGATACTGCTCAACCCTCTTCCAGCATCTAGTGTTGCTATTTCAATGCCATTGAATAATTGCCATTGTTGTAATTTCAATGCCATTCCCATTTCTGTTCCTTTTTATGTGACCTGATTTTTTTTTCTTTAGGATTTTCTCCTTATCCCATAATATTCTGAAATTTCATAGTGATGTACCTTTAATTCATTCATTGGGATGAGCTCTTGGTGGCACTTTTCAGATTAGAAGCTCATTGTAACAGCTTTTGTTGCATACACACAATTTAGTTGTTGATAGTAATTTGATCCGGGCTCTGCTGAGCAGTTGTACAGATTTGGCCAGGCTCAGCTGATCTAGGCTGTACTCATCTGCAGTCACCCATCTGTGCTCCATCTTGTCTCTCATAGGGTAGCCAGGCTTGTTTGCATGGTTAGCAGTCGTTGGCAGTGGTCCCAAGAACAGGAGTGGAAATACACAGAGCTTCTCGAAAGCCTAGAACTTCTGCCCTATTCTATCGGATGAAGCAAGTCATAAAGCCAGCTTAGGCCCAGGGTGGAGAAACAGATTCCACCTTTCGATAGGAGTATTATGATTATTTTTGCATGTTCGTAAGATCTTTTCCTATGTTATTTCTTTAATAATTTCCCTTCTCTCTTCTCTCCTGTTGTCTCTTTCTAGACGCTCTTTCAGTAGACCATTGGAATTCCAAGACTGATAGAATTAGTTCCTTATCTTTTCTCTCCTATTTTCTATCTCTTTGACTTTTTTATACTTTCTGGAAGATATCCTCAACTCTAATTTCCAACCCATCTATTGATTAGTTTTTTCATTTCAACTGTCATAATTCTAATTTCCAAGAGCTCTGTGTTTCTTACTCTTTGAATATTAATTTTGATACCAACGTGTTCTTTTGTCATGGATACAATAATTTCTTTGATCTCTCCAGACATTTTAGTATGGTGTTGTTTTACTTCAAAATTTCTTTCTGCTCTCTGATAATTAGATTGATTCTCCAAGTTCCTCTTTGTTTTCTCCTGTGGTCTGAATTTCACATTAAAGCACTTTCTCAAAGGTCAGGAGATTCTTAGTTGTCTGTGCCTTCTTAAGAATGAGATCCTGTAACACTGAGCGGAAAGCACTTTGCCCGTGAATGGGACATGCCACCTGGTCAGCTCTGTAATACAGTTATTTAGAGCAAATACACGCATTTAACTGGAAAGACTCTGCAAACATCAGTAAATGTAGGTCTTTTCTCTTGTACAGGTTGGTTTCTCCAGATTCCTTCCTACCTCAGGGCCTTTGCACATGCTGTTTCCTCTAACTGGAATATGCTCTTCTCCCCTCTCATGGTCTATTCAGCACCTACTTGTACTTCAAATCTAAGTTGAGGTGTCACTTCATCATAGATGCCTTTTCTAATCCTCCAGACTTGATTTTGAGCCCTTATAATGAACTCTTGCAACACCCTGTATTTCTTGTTACCACTACTTATCCCAAATAGAATTTAAAATATTAGTTTATGTAACTATCCATCTAATCTCTTCTCAGTTAGGCTGCAAGCTCCATGGAGGCAAGACCCTTGTCTGTGTTGTTCATTGCAGTATCCCAAGCACATAGCATAGTACCTGGCGTAAAATAGCTACCCAGCGAATATGGGTCTATTTAATGAACAAATGAACACCTATATAAGATCATTTTCTCCACTCACATATTTTTTCGTGACATAACTGAAAAAACAAAAAATACCCCAAAACACCAAGTCCTGGTGTACCTTCTTGCATGATTTTTCTCATTGCTGCCTCACAAAAACTCTTGGAAAGATTATTCTCATCCCAACTAACATCCACCACAGAAAATCCTGGTAGTTCAGAAGGCTGCAGACACTCTGTTAACAGCCCCAGCTCTCAGGGGCTGCCTTATGTTCGGAAGGAGCCAGGGTTTGGCATGTCCTCAAGACAGAAACCCTTTTTAAAACTGTTTAAGCCCAAGGAGTGGGTGTGCGGCATCAGCTTGGGGAAGCTGTCTCCCCATCTCCAACGTTCATGCCACGACCCTGACATTGATGGTGCCACTTCAAGTGCCTGAGTGTCTCAGGAGTAACAGAAAAGGGAGAGTTCCCTGTTGACAGATTTCACCTTACTAGGCACCACCATGACTTTCCCTAAGTGCTAGAACTAAAATACAAATAAGTTTAAAATAAGTTCCTTAATTGCTATCGTAAGTTTAAGAAGTATTCAAGGCTCACGGTCTGTCTGCTTCAAAGGCTGCCACTCACTTGTGACCAGAAGCACATCAAAGTTAGTGATCTGCAGAGGCCGAGTCTCCTTACCCTCCCTCCCCCATGTCGGAAGAAACAAGCAAACATATATTATCCAATCAAGAGAAGATGCCCTGAAAAATCTGACATTAAAATGAGGCAAAACTAAGAATATTCCAGTCTGAGAGATTGCTCCAGTATCTTCATTTAAAATAATGGGCTATGAGAGCTGAATGGGACTGGTGAGATAATCATGTCAACCTTTCATTTTAACTTGAGGAAACCGAGTCTCAGCGAGGTTAGGCAACTTGCCAAAGGTCCCAGAGCTAGTGAGTTTTAAAGCCAAGAGTCAAATCCATGCCCCTGAGAAATTGTACTAATTTATATTTAGAATAAATATTTGTGAAGGAATTCTGCTTCTGCTTCAAATGTTGTGAACCCCAAGAGAATGCGGGTCCCACCCTAAGGAGGAAGAAAATGCTGGATAATTTATAAAATCATCACTTTTCTTGAGGCCGTCACAGGGCAGAGGTTGCAATCGTAAAGCTAATTGTAAACTGCATTCCAGTGAGATGCAAACCTCAGGAAGAGACAGGACTCAGGACCGTCTCACCTTTGGTGGAACATGGGAGAAAGGCGGCCACGGTTCCAGAGGGTGGGAGGAAATCAGCTAAGATGGTAACAAATTCTTTAAGGCCAGTGTGGGCTAGCAGGAGTGTTTGGGATAGCTGGGCGCCCAGACACGGGGAGACGGCACTGCTCACAAGCTCTGCTCCACGGGCCTCCACTGTGTGCTCACAGGAAAGATGAGGGACAGGCCAGAGACTGGAGGGCCCCAGAGGTGGCCGAGGCGGGCACAAAGCCTCACTGCTTTCCCAGATCCTTCTCCTTAGAAAGCAAAGGCTGAAGTTGCTGAGGGAGCAGAGGCAGGGGCTTCCCTTGTGGCGCAGTGGTTGAGGGTCCGCCTGCCGATGCAGGGGACACGGGTTCGTGCCCCGGTCCGGGAAGATCCCATGTGCCGCGGAGCGGCTGGGCCCTTGAGCCGTGGCCGCTGAGCCTGCGCGTCCGGAACCTGTGCTCCGCAACGGGAGAGGCCACAACGGTGAGAGGCCCGTGTACTGCAAAAAAAAAGAAAAAAAGATGCCTTCATGTTCGGTTCCTTCTGGAGGCTCTGAAGGAGAATCTCCCTCATGCCTCTCTCCCAGCTTCTGGTGATGCCAGCAATCCCTGGAGTTCTTTGGCTTGTAGCTGCATCCCGCCAACCTCTGCCTCTGTCACATGGCTGACTTCCCACTGTGTGTCTCTGTCTCTGCATCTCCCTCTCCCTCCTCTTATTAAGACACCAGTCACTGGGTTTAGGGCCCACCCTGATCCAGTAGAGCCTCATCTTTAATTACATCTGCAAAGTTCTTCTTTCCAAATAAGGTCCCATCCTGAGGTTTCAGGTGGACATGAATTTGGGGGAGGGGACACTATTCAACCCAACACAAAGGATAGGAAACTCTTCCTGCCCGAGATCAACCACAGACTCAAGGCAGAATCTGGCTGCCACTGAAAGAGGGATAGAAAAGCTGGAAAGGCCCCTCTCCCAAGGCCCAGGGCCATAGGGCTGAGTAAGACTGAGGCTGGGCCAAGGCGACAGAATAACACCCCCCCTCCCAATATAGAGGAAGGAGAAACATTGGGAGGGCCAAGGGCATGGAGAGAGAGAGCCTGTTATAGACTGAATGTCTGTGTCTCCCAAAATGTGTATGTCAAAGTCCTAACCCCCAGTATGGCTATGTTTGGAGATGGGGCCTCTGAGGAAGTAATTAAGGTTAAATGAGGTCATCAGTGTGGGCTCCTGACCTGATAGGATTGGTTGGTAACCTTCTAAGAAGAGCTATCATACGGCTTCTCCCCACCCTTCACATACACGCTGACAGGCGCTGAGGAAAGGCCATGTGAACTCACAGACGAAAGGCAGCTGCCTGCAAACTAAGGCGAGAGCTCTCACCGGACACCGCCCTGCCTGGCTCCTTGATCTTGGACTTTCAGGTTCCAGAACTGTGAAAATACATGGCTGTTGTTGAAGCCACCCAGTCTAAGGTATTTCGTTATGGCAGCCTGAGCAGACTGATCCAGAGCCCCAGCGCCCCTCTGGACACAGGCACGCAGGGCCTGCTGGGAGCTGAGATGGAGCAGAACAAGGAGGGAACCCCCATCCTCCTGACCCCACGTTAAGTCCCGGGAATCAGCGCCTCTCGCAGGTGCACAGAGGGCGTGGCAACAACAAACCCCCAACCCGGGGTAACTCCTGGCTAGATTGACTCACTGCCGCCCCCCGACACACACACCCAGGAGCGGAAGAGGTGTGCCCATCTCTGGGTATAAATACTAAATTCTAGTTTAACGCTACCTGATGGCCACCAGGTAAAGAAGAAACAGGCAGAGGGACCTTCCTGGTGGTGTGGAAGGAGGGGCCGGGATGCAGGCAGGAGGTACTGCAACGGCACCGTCTGCGCCTCTGTGATTCTCCACTTCATTTCGGGAGAATTTCCTCTTCCGAAGGCAAGGTCAGCTTTGATGGCTCCCTACTTAGTCGTCCCTTGAACACACTTTACAAGCCAAATGAAAACCAGGAATCACTGGGCCAATGGCGATTGGGAAAAAACAGACCCAACCACATTTATGTTTGTAGTTTCTTCAACATTTTTGACAAATCTCCAATTTACTCAAATCTCTTTAGACTCACAGCTGTAGACGTCTGGTTTAATGAGAACCATTCAACACAGCCCTGCATGAATTACGGGTGATTTATAGAGATCACTGTCAGAATCTCCAACGCAGGCGCTGCTGGGATTGCTGAGGCCTCACGTCGTGTGAAAGTTTTGCAAGGAATCTGGATTTGCACCGGGCCCATCAGCCCAATGACGGTTTCTGCCGCGTTTTCTTCTTCTAATGCTTTTCCTTGAAACAGCCGAAGCTCTGCGCAGAAATGAAGCTCGTGCTGCGGGCGGCAGAGCTGTGCGCATGAGCCTCCTGCCTTCGGCTCATTCACAGAGGTGAGGGGGCTCGCTCTAGATCTTTAATTCTTTGGGGATGGTTAACACATTTGGTCTAGAAGTGCCTAGACCTGCTTGGTTCCCAATGATCCACAATGCTTTAACTTTTCTACCTCTTCAGAGGTGATACAAAAGCACAGACTCTAGTGCCAGCCCTGCCACCTAGTAGCTTTGCAACTTTGTAAAAGTTACTTAACCCCTCTGTGCCTAATGTATTGATAGATATGCCTCAGTTAGAGCAGTATCTGGCACACGGTATGTCCTATAAATTACTAACTACTATTACCACCTAAACTTAAAACCCTTCCTTTCTGAAGCCCTGGTTCTTTCCACCATAGATCTCTGAATCAGCCTCCTAGACCTGCTCTGTAAAGTGCCCTTAACTCACCAGCAGCACTCATTACTCTTTTCTCCCAAGGTGCCCACAGGAAGCCATGCTGTGTTGATCCATCTGCCTCTTCCTCTAAATTGGGAGCCTCAAAAGGGCAGAGTCTTTTCCCTGATCGATTAACAGGCCTGGCACCTCAATTACAAAAGGTCCAACTCATGGACAGAGCTCACTAAATGTTCTTGGAATAAACAGATGAAGGAATGTTCTCCCTCACCTACAGAGGATGGGGAATAGAGAACTAACATTTATCAGACACCTAAGAAACACTAATTGGCTTATTTTACTTACTACTCTGAATCATGGAGTAAAATTATAAAGGACTTACCTATTAGAGGTTCACTTATTAGCTTGTCTTTATTAGTAAGTCAAATATAAGTGGTTTGCCCGTAATTCAGAAAGAGTCATGTACCACAGTGTTCATTGCAGCACTGTTTACAAGAGCCAGGATGTGGAAGCAACCTAAGTGTCCATTGACAGATGAATGGATAAAGGAGATGTGGCACATATATACAATGGAATATTACTCGGCCATAAAAAGAAACGAAATTGAGTTATTTGTAGTGAGGTGGATGGACCTAGAGACTGTCATACAGAGTGACGTAAGTCAGAAAGAGAAAAACAAATACCGTATGCTAACACATATATATGGAATCTAAAAAAAAAAAGTAGTTCTGAAGAACCTAGGGGCAGGAGAGGAATAAAGGCACAGACATAGAGAATGGACTTGAGGACACGGGGAGGGGGAAGGGTAAGCTGGAACGAAGTGAGAGAGTGGCATGGACATATATACACTACCAAATGTGAAATAGATAGCTAGTGGGAAGCATCCGCAAAGCACAGGGAGATCAGCTCAGTGTTTTGTGACCACCTAGAGGGGTGGGATAGGGAGGGTGGGAGGGAGATGCAAGAGGGAGGAGATATGGGGATATATGTATATGTATAGCTGATTCACTTTGTTATAAAGCAGAAACTAACACACCACTGTAAAGCCATTATACTCCAATAAAGATGTTAAAAATATATATATAAGTGGTTTGTTTATTATTGTATGTAACAGAATACGGTGTGTACGTGGTTAGGATTATGGGCTCTGAAGGCAGACTGTCTTGGTTCAGAGCCAAGCTCTACACTGGGTGTGTCATCTATGGAAAGTTACTTAACCGCTGTGCCTCCGTTTTTTTCACCTGTTAAATGCAGATGATAATAGGACAGTAAAGATTATATTATGTGTACAGTTAATACACGTCAAGTAACCACTACATGGTGAGTGCTCAATACATGTTACATTAGTGTTTGATTTTTTTTTTTTTTCTTTTTGCAGTACGCGGGCCTCTCACTGTTGTGGCCTCTCCCGTTGTGGAGCACAGGCTCCAGACGCGCAGGCTCAGCAGCCATGGCTCACGGGCCCAGCCGCTCCACGGCATGGGGGATCCTCCCAGACCAGGGCTCGAAGCCGTGTCCCCTGCATTAGCAGGCGGACTCTCAACCACTGCGCCACCAGGGAAGCCCCTAGTGTTTGATATTTGTAATGAAGTAAATGTATTGCGATAAAATTTTAATCCGTAAAATGTGTAGCTGACTGTATTTCATAAGACAGTAAGACAACTTTGAGAAGGGAAAAAAGAAACAGAGTAATCTGACGATGGGTAGAACATTGAACTTGAAGTAAGAAAACCTAGTTTCCAGTCCCCATCTTGCCGCCCTGGCATGTTTTTAACCTCTCTAAGCTTCCCTTTCCTCACCTAGGAAATGGAGGCGATGGGGACCTCCTCTCTGGGTAGTATGAAAATTAACCGAGATGGCATCTATGAAACAACCCACAGCGTCTCCTGGGACATTAGAGGGGACCCATGGAACCTGAGGTGATGGTATTCATTACATCTTTATTTTACTCATTTACCGTTTTCCAAAGAGATATTCACTCCACGACAGGTAAACTGGGGAAAGCACTTAAAAATAAACACCCGTCATTTGGGGCTGGCAACGGCTCCCTGGAAAACCAGCATCTGGTGTTTGACTTGTAAGAGCAGTGGGCTGGGGCTGGTGTGGACAGAGTGCACCGGCAAACATCTCCCAACACCAAAGGGACAGCTTCTTGTTCAAGGTGGTAGAAGGCGCTCACTCTTTCAGCCTCTCGACATCTCACCGAACAAACCCTCCAGCAAAGAGAAGGATTCTCTGGACACAAGAGTTTCTAATCAATTTGCAGAAGGAGATGTGTCGGTTGAGGAAGCCAAGCAAGAGGTGGTTACAGCCCAGAATACGCCACTGGGTTGGTGGGGGGAGGACGGGGCGTAGAGGGGCGTGAGCCATCTTCCAGGTGACACACCTGAGACCCAGAATTTGGAGTCAGTAAGTGCCATGGATGATGGGACTGGAGCAGAGCTTGGGGGTAAGTCAGAGATCTCCGTGTTGAACAGTGGTTCCACCACCTCCCTTTCCCACTCCCAACTCGTGGGGAAAAGAAAAGTACGGGGCCACCCCAGGCAGACACCTGGGAGGAGCTGATGTGCCTTGGGTGTGACTTGGCAGCTCAGAGCAATGTCCTTTTCATTCTGGTACCGGGCACTGCAGGCTGCCTGCTGGCTCTCTCCCTCGTCCCTAGGAGTAAAGCACACCAGTTCAAGTATGCAGAGGTCTCATTCCAGAAAGAGGCTCCTTGAAAGCAAATGCACAGTTGGAGGCACCTTCACGGAGTTTCTATTTAGAATGCTCAACCCACTCTTTCATGGGTTGTGTGGGTAACCGTGGCCATTACACTTGGGGAGATAGGGCGGCAGGGGACGTTGGTACCTTGCAAATAGTGTAGTATGTTATTAAACTACATGGGCAAGGGGAAGTCAGAAAATCTCACTGCACTGTGTATTTCAAAATCTGGATTTTAAATATCTTCAGAGAAGTCTGACCTCAAATTTCCTCCCAAGGCATATGCCTGATAAGTGAGCTGCTCTTCATTATGACAGAGCAAAACAGTGTCCCTAAATCTATGAACAAGACATACTTTTTCTTTTATACTTTAATCATTTGTCAAATGTTTCCACTGAAAACTGGATCCTTTTCCCCTCTGTATCAGTTATCCATCACCGTAATAACGTTGTGTAACAATTTTCTCCAGAACTCGGTGGTTTCATTATAACTCGTGAGTGTGTGCATCAGCTGGGTGCTTCGGGGCCTGCCTGGGATTACTCATGTGTTTGCGGGTCAGTTCTGCCGATTTTAGCAGGGCTCTCTCATGTTTGGAGGTTGATTGGCTTTAGGCTCTTCTAGGATGGGCTCGGCTGGGATGAATGCCCTCTCCTTCACAGACCTCTCAGTTTCTTCCACTAGGCTAGCCCAGTCTTCTTCACATGCCAGTGCGATGGTTTTAAGAGAGAGCAAAAGCGTTTAAGGGCTACCAAGACATAGGCTTGGCACCAGAGCACTGTTACTCCCACTTGCTCTGTGGCCTAAAGCAAGTTCCATGGCCAGTGCAGATTCCCGATGTGAGAAGCTGCAAAGCCATTGCAAACAAGGGGCATGGCTACAGGAGGGGTGGAGAATGGGGTCCATTTTTGCAATCAATCCACCACACCCTCCATTCCACTGGTTCAATTTTACGACTTCCTTCTTAGAGTGAGTATCTCTCTTTGGTCAAATGTGATGCTCAAGATTGGGACTTCCCTGGTGGCGCAGTGATTAAGAATCCACCTGCCAATGCAGGGGACACGTGTTCGAGCCCTGGTCTGGGAAGATCCCACAGGCCGCGGAGCAGCTGAGCCCGTGCACCACAACTACTGAGCCTGCGCTCTAGAGCCCACGAGCCACAACTGCTGAGCCTGTGTGCCACAACTACTGAAGCCTGCGCCTAGAGCCCATGCTCCGCAACAAGAGAAGCCACTGCAATGAGAAGCCTGCGCACCTCAACGAGGAGTATTCCCTGCTCGCCGCACCTAGAGAAAGCCCATGCGCAGCAACGAAGACCCAACACAGCCAAAAATTTAAAAATTTAAAAAAGACTGATCCAATCTCATTAGGCATCTGCCTCCCTTCCTCATGGGGCCACGTGTATGAGTGTATAGTGTCCCAAGGCTCTCTTAGTCTAGAGCTAGTTCATGATCTTTAGAGTGAAACAGAGAAAACATGCTTCTATATTTACGAAAGGGAGATTTTCTCTTCCTATGGAGCCACTGTTCATTGAAAGGGAAAACAGCGATCTGAGACAATCAAGTAAATATTCTCTGGTGATGTGGTCATCGATCTCATGGACGTAGAGAAAGAACTAGGGGAGGGAAGGTCAGTCTTATGAGTTCTACCCATCCTCCAGCCCTGCGAGATGCCCCTCATCTGTTCCCTTTGTCACTGTCTTTATCACACTGCCCCATGAGGTCTGTCTGTCTGTCTTCCCGTGGGCAGGTCTGCTTTGAAGGCACTGAATGTTTCTTACTCACTGCTGTAACTGAAGGCCTAGAAAAGTGTCTAACTCAAAGCAGACACTCAGGTTACCGAGTGAATGAAGGAATGAATGAATGACAACGGAGTCTGAAGCAGAATGACCAGGCATTGGCCAGGGGATAGAGGGAGCAGCGCCCCAAGAGGTAGAAACAGCCTGTACAAAGCCACGGTTATGAAAGCACATGGCACATTAGGAGGGACACTTCTTGTTGGGGTGTTTGTAGTGCAGGGGAACAAGGAGAACATGAGGATTTGAGGCTAGAAAGATGGGCCATTTTAAGGAATTTGGACTTTATTTTGTAGAAAATAATGAATTAACAAAGATTTTTATGTAACAAGAGTAGTGTACTAAATAAAACTTAGGTTAAAAAAGCTTTTACAAAGCAACTCACAGTAAATTCATTTCTCTGAGCCTCAATTTTCCCATATTTAAATTAGGGATAATAATAGTTGACACATATTTGGCCAGGTTCTAGCCTAAGTACCTATTCTTCATGTGTATTAACTATTTTAACCCTCCCAATAACCCTGTGGAGTAGGAACTATTATTATCATCACCACCATTTCTCATTTTATAGATGAGGAGCCTGATACTCAGAGAGGGTAAGGAACTTGCCCAAGGCCACACAGCAACGAAGTGGCTGCATGGCTGCAGTTTGAACCCAGGTGTTTGGCTCCAGGGCCTGTGCTCTTAACTACTGCATTATTTTATCATTTATCATCCAGTGGCACCTGCCTCATAGGGCTATTGTAAAAATCAAGGTAAAGGACCTTAAAACAGGGTCTGGCATATAATATGTTTGCTGTTATTATTGCTTACCATTGTTGTTGTTAGCTACAAAATGTAGATAGTAGTTAATATATTTAGTTATATAAATTATATTTTATTCATATAAACATATAAGCACTACTGTTTATCTATACATATAATTTATACATATAATTAATTTGAAGAATTACTATGAAACATAAGTGAGCAAACATTTATGTCAGATATCTAACACAATGCCTGGAACTTTAGCATAATCCCAATGTTTCTTCTTTTCCATGTCCTGTATTTTTTTTAATTTTTTTAAATTATTAAGCTCTGTGTTAGATTAGATGACCAACAGTTTTCTCAAGGCGATCTAGGCTTTTTCCAACATGATCCTCAAAACTCTTCCGGCCACTACCCATTCCCCAGGTCCAAATCCACTTCCACATATTTAGGTATTTGTTACACAGCGGTAGCCTACTTCTTGGTACTGAAATCTGTATTAGTGTGCTGGGGGTGCCATAACAAAGTACCACATGGGTGGCGTAAACAACCAAAATTTATTTTCTCACAGTTCTGGAGACTGGAAGTCAGAAATCAATGTGTCAGGTGGGTTGTTGGTTTCTCCCGAGGCCTTTGTCCTTGGCTTGTAGGTGGCTGTCTTCTCCCTGTGTCCACACATGGTCTTCCCTCTGTGGGTGTCTGTGTCCTAATTTCTTTCTCTTATGAGGACACTAGTTATATTGGATTAGGGCCACCCATATGACCTCATTTTAGTTACCTCTTTAAAGGCCCTATCTCCAAGTACTGGGGGTTAGGACTTCAACATATGAATTTTGAGGGGGACACGATTCAGTCCGTAACAGCCTACTATCCATATTATCTAGGAGAGAGATGACAAGAGTCTAAAGCAAGAGAATGGAAGAGAGAAATGTGTTATAGACACATAACCTTTGTCTAAATCCTAGTAGCCCCCAGAACCAAGGTGCCTTCCCAAGGTGCCTAAACAACTACGCCATTTGGTGGAGGGGAAAGAGCTGAGCCAGACCAGTTCCTTGGCTTTGTATCAAGAAATGAGCAGCCCTGGGATTTTCTGAGGGCGTTATTCATTTTTCACGTGGTCGTGTTGGCATCATGAAAACAGAAACTGAGAGAAACATTATGAGTTTGGAGCAAAGGGAAAAGGGAAAACAGAAAGGATAAATGGAAAAAACAACACATTTCACCCCAGAGATCAACCAAGGGAATCAAGAACTTCCAGCCTAGGCCTGGCCTTCCCCTTTCCAGAGAAGGAAGATTCCAGGCCCTTCAGTGGGGTGGCAAAGGAGGGCAGAGAATATTCCAGAGAAACGTGTACATCTGTGTTTATGGTGGGGACTGATGGAGAAATCTTCTGCGAAAGTCACTTTTCATGGAAAAACAGAGTGTGGTCTCAACAGGACTTCCTGTCCCTCAGGAGGAAGTGGCTTTGCAACTTAAGGACTGCAGGTTGTAAATGGCCAGGAGGGGGTGTGCTTCTGGGGGTGGGGCTCCTGATGGAAATCAAGGGTGAAATGGAGAAGGCAGGGTCAAGGCTGGGCAATAGATCCTCTCAGGCAGACATCTCCTGGTCCCAGTCTGGGGCTGGCCACTTCAGACAGATGGTACAGAGAGATATCCCACCAGCATGGGCGTTACCTGAGGCAATGGACACTGGCCACTAGAGTCTAAGGAGAGGGTGATGTGGCATCTTCTATGGGAACATCGGCTTGGGTACCATTCACTTCAAGGGAAATCTTTAGCTGCTTTCACAACATCTCTGATGGAGCTGGAAGCATGCTGGGATGGGAGTCAGAAGACCTGAGATGGGGTCTTGAATCTGCCCCTCCACCACCTGAGTGATTTTGGCCACATTTCTTGACTTTTCTGAGCCTCAGTATCCTCATTTAGGAAACGAGAACATTACATCGCCTCCTCCCACACAGCGTTATAGAATTAGATCAAGTGATGTACGTAAAAGCATTTTGTTCACTTCTCAAATGATGAGGAAGAAACCAGTTGGGCCTTAGAATCAGACAGATCTGGATTCAGATGTGGTTTTAGACACCGGCAAACTGTGTGATCCTGAGTCAGATCGCTTAGGCTGTTTCCTCATTCACGTATTCATTCATTCATTCAATAACTATGTTACAAAGGCCAACTATAGATCAGGTTCTAAATGATGAAGAAGACCCAGGGTCCTCACCTTCACAGAACTTTCTCATCTGTAAAAAGAAAAAAATGAATTGCTTGTCTTACAGGGTTGCTAAAAGAATCAAATGAGATTATTTGTAATGCTCAGTCTAGTAGTGGCTTTTAAGGGATATTCAATAAATCTTCTATCTCTGACCAAAGCATTATCATCATTAATATGGGAAACTTCTTTGGATCAAGGCCTTTTAAGAAAAAAAATTTTAATGATTACAGAGAAAGGCCAGTTACTTTCACAAATTAAAAATGGGTTTGGGCATAAGCACATTCTGCTGTGGCAGGCTATTTCATTTCATGGACAGAGGATAAACGATTTGGAGGTTTCTTTTAATTGAAGTCAAAATTAATCCAAGCAACCAGCCCGAGTCCACTTGACAGAATGTAATTCTATTTGCAGATGGAGATGCTATCTGTTTAATGGGCATCGGGAAGCCTATATGTGAACATCCAAGCCAAGGACCCATCCCTCTTTCTGTCTTGCTCTCCCTCGCTTTATTTCTCTCTTAACATGCACCCCCAGGCGTATATGCACATGCATACACACACACACACACGTGTGTGCACATGAATACAAATACACACACACGAGCACAAATATACACATGTGCACACACAACTCCCAGGAAGCTAATGTGTCCTCTTCATAAGATAACATGCCATTTTGAGAAATTGTTCTTATTTTTGCTACTCTAATAAATGTTTACTGAATGAAAAAATAGATCAATGAATGAGTTAGCTCTTATGGCCCAAACACCAGGTCTGAAACATGCTTTCTGAAAAAAAGGGAACCCCAGTTAAATAAATTTGGGGAACACTGCATCCTATAATCAACTCCTGTAGGAGATTCATAATGCACAAGAGCATATAAAGGTTCTGAGAAGTCTTCTAGTAAAGAAACCAGCTTTTTTTTCCTGGTGCTGTGTTTATCATTTAAACCTCACATTTCCCCCCCCCCCCCAGCTTTCTTGAGATGTAATTGACATATACATGGTGTAAGTTTAAGGTGTACACCATGTTGAGAAACCAGTTTAACTTTGTTAATCCAGAGATGTCCCAACCTACTTGACCAAGGATAGCTCTCTTCTGTACGCATTTGTTTGCCTGTGCTGCGACACCCATTAACTCCACAAAACCTACTGTCCTGAGACAATCAGTCTGGGAAATACTGTACCAGCTAGTTAGGTAATAACACAGTCACACTCCCTGACCTCCAGCCGGAACCTGGCACTATGCAGTGTTGCTGTTTCTGAAGATAAAACTTGCCCTGCTCATCTCTGCAGAAAACTGAGGCCAGCTCCAGCTGTGCCACCATTAAAAACTGGGCTCTATAATAAGGGCAGAGGAGATCTCAGTAAACTTAAGGGCAAAGGAGATCTCAGTAAACTCAAGGCCAGTGATCCAGTGGGATGTCAGAAAGTACTGGAATCAGGGATTTGAAGGTAGCAGGATGCTCTTTTTCCCATCCCTTCTCTTCTCCTTGCATCAGCTTCATTCCTTCTGGGGGGCTTCCTCTCCCTTTGCTAATAGTTCCCAGAGCAGGTGGAAGTTGCCCATGACAAAGCCGACATCTACACCTACACCTTAGCACCAAAGGAAAGCCCATCCTGGCCCAGGCATCTGTAGTCATGGGGCAGGGTCACATCTTACAAGGTGACAGCTGGACCCCTTTCCCTTCGGGGAGGAAGAGGTTTCTTGGCAGCCACTCCACAAGGGTCCACCATACTCTTATATCCTTTGCCCACCTGTGCCTCTAAGCCCTGGCCATGCCTTAAAATCACCTGGAAGCATTTTCAAAATATTTGTCTTGGGCTCCCCCAGCAGAGATGCCAATTCAGTAGATTCAGAGAGGGACACAGAAATCTATATGTTGTAAAAGTTCCTCTGATTTTGCCAACGTATTGCTCTAGAATGATCCATCTACTGTTGTACTCGGGATATTTCACACCCTCCAGAGCTCTCGATACTTGGTTCTCATTATTCTCTCACCTGGGTGCTCCTCTGGCATTTTTTAACCTGTCAAAATAGATCTCGGGCTTCCCTGGTGGCGCAGTGTTGGGAGTCCTCCTGCCAATGCAGGGGACGCGGGTTCGTGCCCCGGTCCGGGAAGATCACACATGCCGCCGAACC
>NW_006774244.1:586883-590868 GCF_000442215.2 Lipotes vexillifer | reverse complement strand
AAAAAAAAAAAAAAAAAAAAAAATAGATCTCATCTCCCAAGGCCCAGTTTAAACGCCACCTCTTCCAGGAAGTTTCCCTGATTCTGCCTGCCTGCTGAAATCAATGAATTATTCCTTTGTTCTTTTATTGCATTTGGCTGTAATTAATTAGAAATTAATCTTTCTCTCCCACTAGATTACAAGCCACAGAGGGCAAAAGACCAGTTATTTTAAATAATGTTTTCTGATTATAAATAATATATATTCATGTAAATTTTGGAAAATTCAGATAACTAAAAACAGAAGAAGAAAATCTCTAATTCTCCAATCAGAAATAGCCACAGTTTAAGTTTGGGTATGTTCCCTCTAGTCTTTTTTCAATGGGTCATATTGGCATTTTTTTTCATATATGGCGTCACATATAATTTTCTACCCTGCTGTTCTTCAGTTGGCTTTATTATTTTTTTTTAAGATTTGATGAAAGTTCATAATAATGCAATTGACAAGGAAATTTAGTTATTTCTGAGATATACATTTTAAGTAATAACTAGAATTATGACTTATAACATTATACCAGCACATATAAGACTTTTAGAAATTTCATGTAATGTCTGAAACATTTATATTAACATATTTCCATACAAATAACCCAAAGAAAGTTTAGTATCAGTTGGTTTTTTTTTTGCTTTTTTCATACTGCAGATTCTTATTAGTCATCAATTTTATACACATCAGTGTATACATGTCAATCCCAATCGCCCAATTCATCACACCACCACCACCACCCACCCCTTGGTGTCCATACGTTTGTTCTCTACATCTGTGTCTCAACTTCTGCCCTGCAAACCAGTTCATCTGTACCATTTTTCTAGGTTCCACATACATGCGTTAATATACGATGTTTGTTTTTCTCTTTCTGACTTACTTCACTCTGTATGACAGTCTCTAGATCCATCCACGTCTCAACAAATGACTCAATTTCGTTCCTTTTTATGGCTGACTAATATTCCATTGTATGTATGTACCACAACTTCTTTATCCATTCGTCTGTCGATGGGCATTTAGGTTGCTTCCATGACCTGGCTATTGTAAATAGTGCTGCAATGAACATTGGGGTGCATGTGTCTTTTTGAATTATGGTTTTCTCTGGGTATATGCCCAGTAGTGGGATTGCTGGATCATATGGTAATTCTATTTTTAGTTTTTTAAGGAACCTCCATACTGTTCTCCATAGTGGCTGTATCAATTTACATTCCCACCATCTTCAGTTGACTTTAGATAGAAAACATTTTACTATGTTATTGTTTCTCCAAAAGCATTCTTTTAAATGGCTATGTCACATCCCATGGCAAAACATACCCCACTTTATTGATTTTCCCAATTGTTGGACGTTTGCATTATCTTCCATTTTTATTCTTGCTCTTAAGAATAACAAAGTGTGCTGGACATTTCTCATTTGTCTCCGCAGAGCCACTATTCAACTTGGGCCCGTATGGACTTTGTCAAAGGGCTCCGTTGCCATTGGCTTTGCTTGGACTCAGAATGGGGGTGCGGGCAGGAGACTGGAAGCTGAGAGGAGGGTGACGATGGGCCGCGTATTCCCCTGGGGTGGCCACCCGGCGGCCTTCTCAAAGCAGCCTCCCTCTCCGACAGTCCTGCACTACCCCTTGTGCTATCCCCACACCCTGCCCACACTTTGTCAGTAGTTGGTTTTTTGTTTTGCTGTGCTTTTTTGATTAAACTGCCCTCAAATTATTCAGTTTGAGTGTGCTGTTTCCTGACAAGAGCCTGACAGACACACATGGCAGTTGACATTTTGTACCTAAATCTTTCACTGCGCTCAATTTCCCTCCTAGAGGTTCCAGATAAATTCTTAAAAGTGGATCAATGGATAGAAATCGGTTTACGGCACTTAATTTATACTGTCACATTGCTTTGCAAAAATCAATTATGCCAACTTATGTTCTTCCTAGAAGTGTTTGAGAATGTTAAAAATTACCATTTTAAATCTTCAAAATGTTGGTAAGCAAAAAGCAGTGCATGCTTTAATTTGCATTTCATTCATTACTAGAGAGAATGAATTTTTTCCCATAGTTTCATTCTTTTATGAATGACCATGCTTCATTTCACCCTCTGCCCCTCCTAATATTTACCTACCTATAATAATCATCATAAGAATTGCAATTAGTATTATCATTATCACCAACTTGGGCAATCAGATGAATAGTTGAACTATTCAATTAGCCAGAGACTAAAGACATGGTACAAAATGGGAAAATTAATAGCATCTGTTAAATGAGAATGCTTAGGGACCACATGTATTTTCAGTCAATGCACTGTTTTATAAAAATAGTAGCTATCCTATTATTTGCCAGGTGCTGTGCTAAGTGATTTACATTTGTTATGTCATCAAACCATTAACACAGGTTCTGACTGATTAATATATTTGAATAGCCATTGAATGATTTCTAGACATTATTTCTGAAGCCCAACTCCCCCCCACCAAGTTTTATAAGCACTAGAAACCCAATATTTCTCTCCAAGATAAGACATGGGCTCCAACGTGATGTGACCTTATTGATGCTATAACATCCCTAACCTTTGGTTCCAAAGTTAAGCAAAAATGGAAATGTTGAAATTCCACTAGGCAGACAAACTGTTCTTGGATATCCCCGATTCACTTTCATAAACACTGAGGGTTTGGAAATTTGCATAAACATCCAATAAATTTTGAACCTTTTGCTGCTTAGAGCAACATGTTTGAGATTCATCTGTTGGAGAGAAGAGATTTTTAGAAAACAACCACATAAAATGACTTCCAACTTCTCTTTACAAGTTCTATTTTAGAATGAAATAAAGAATTTCTAGGGCAAAATATGGCCAGTTTAGAAGAAGCAAGTGTCTCATGAGATAAGTCAGATTGCCAGGCCAGCCTGGTGCCACTGTCATTTTGAGTTCTTCCCTTCTACATAGAGCATTTCCCTGCCCAAATTTTCAACCTTCGTATTTTCCATTCTTAGAACATCAGGCTCACTTTCCTTATTTCGCAGTTCCCTTCTTTTCCCATTTGGAGGGGCAGTAACAAGAATGCAGTCAAGTTGTCTCTAGGGTTTGATCTGGTGGGGGGAAAAAAGTGATAATTTTGCAGAAGAACCAAATGCTATTTCTGAGCTCTGTGGCTTTGCACAGATTTTTATTTCTGTAAGAGGTTGTGTTTTATGTATTATAGTCTTAGATTTCTGCTTGTTGCTGTGGACAGCCAAGCCTCAGTTTTAATTTCATATGACTTTGGCTGGTAATGATGAGTCTGGAAGATGAAACAGGACTCAGAGACTAATTTTCCCTTCTAGCCCTGCTAAAATTCCCCCTTGCTCATTTTCAGAAAGAGCTGACATTTTTTTAAAGTAAAATGAAAGGAGTATGAAGAAAAGAATGACCCAATGCCCCAATCCCAGCTGATCCCAGCATCCTTCCATGGGTGTGGTCATCCAGATGTTAGCTTCTCCAGATGTGCAGCTTTATCCACCCCCAAGGCAGACCCACCTGTGCCGTGAGACTGTGATGTATATGAGGTCAGGCTGCATACCTCCAAGTTACACAGTTAAATGTAAGATGCTCTATCTTCAGCCTCTGTGTGTTCTAAGCCCAGCTCTCCATCCCTATCAGATCCCCAGAACATTCAGGCTATGGGTTCCCAGAGGAAGGAGAAGAGACCATTTGTCCAAGGAAATGTCTGTAATACACGTTAAGTGGCCTGTGAGAGAGCTCTCTCATTTATTGACTGAAACATGAAACGGAAAACATGTGCAGCTAAGCACAGGCCCCCGCAGGCTCTCGCTTCTTCCCAGGAAATGGAGTGACGAAGGATGGAGCAAACACGTGAATTCAGGCAGCCCACATGCCTGGGTGTTTCACAATGCAAAAAGCATCTGTTGGGTGGAAATCCCAGGCATTGGGATTGGAATTTATAGAGACAGACTGACTTCTGGTCTCTAGCAGGGATTCC
>NW_006774244.1:583772-586873 GCF_000442215.2 Lipotes vexillifer | reverse complement strand
CCTGCTGCTATGGGGATAGATTTTTCCATTAAGCAAGAAGGAAGCATTCCTCATTCAATTGTATGTTGATGTTTTTTTTGATGCATTTCATGTACATTTACCAAATGCCAGTGTCTGTGTTAGGGGCTGAGGACCTAAAGATGAGTAAGGCATGGAGCCTCCCTTCAAAAATCTCACTCTCGAATGGGAATAGAATGATGAATAAATAAATAAGGATTCGGGAGGAAACTGGTGGGTACAGCCGTCTGTAAACCAAGAGTACAGGATATTTGCTGGTTATGGCCATCAAATACCCATTTTTTCCTTCCTCTTGATAATATTGAAAATAACTTTTTGTTTGGGTATTTGTCTCACTCACACCCAACTGGCTGTACTCCCAGCCCAGAAGTGGGCCCTGACTGGCTGAAGCCAACCATCCCATCCCGTGTCTCTCTGGCCAGAATCATTGATTCAGGGCACAGAATCCAGTTCAAGCTGGTGTGATTCAGGAGACAGTTGCTGAAAGCTTCTAGAGGAGAAATTCAAATGCTCTTTTAAGAGAGCTTCCTCTTCCTGCTGGATGGCTATGGTCTCCAGGAACTCTTTGGTTCATGAGGGGGACTAGCCTTGGAGTGGAGAGGACAGTGCAGGAGGCAAGGAGTAGAAATGAAAGGTAATGAGCTTTGGTGCCATTGCTGGGCCACTGGTGCAGGCATGTTCTAAAGCCATCGTGCCACCTATGACTCTTCAGTTAGATGGACTGATAAACTCCCTTTATTATTTAAACCACCACGGGTGGATGTTTCTAATATTTGCACCCCAAGATAGAGAGTGTTTCCAAAAAGGAGAGAGGGCTTTATATTAATAACTACAGCTAACAGTGCTGAGCATTTACATTGTGCCAAGTACTCTGCTCAACACCTTGTATGATTTTATTTAATCCTTACAATGATCCTAAGGGGTAGATTACTTTTACCCCCATTTTACAGGTTAGAGAATCAAGGCTTAGAAAGGTTAAACAGATTTTGCCCAAGGGCACATAGAGCAAGTGTTGAATATTGGAATATCATTAGGAGGTTAAACCAAATGGGGACTAAACATGTCCATTGGATCGAGCAACGTGTGATTAACAGACAGAAACTGAACTGCGCTCTGACACTATCTGTTTCACATTCTTTCCCAACTTGGTGCAGCCAAGGGGACCAGAAGCTTCAATTCTGCAACAGCAAAAAGTGTCCCAGCCTGAGGAGGGGGAAGGCCCAGAGAAGGGGGCCTGGAAAAGGAGGACCCAGGAGGCCCATCTGGGAGCCCCCCCTGCTGGCTGAAGTCTGTCACAGGAGGTGGGGGGCTCCATCCCCTAACCCTGGGGGACAGAAATGAGTGTTGCCGGGCACGGATGTGGGGCAAAGGCGGCTATGGGGAGAGCGTGACTCCACTGAGCAAGTGGATTCGGCTCATTCATTTCCAACACAGAAGAAACTTACAAATCATCTTGATGTCACAAACAAATTGACTACTATTCCCTTCAAAGCTTGCCGCCAGGTTCCTCCGTGGAAATCAATCATCATATTTCAAGCAGTGACAAAAGTATTGAGCAGAATGTTGTCAACTAAACCAGGAACCTTGGACAAGGGACTCTGGCTAAGAGCACATGGCAGTGCCCTCCTTGTGATGAAGACTGGGATAAAGTTTTGTGGGAGCAGAGCAGCATCCCCCTATGTCTGTGGCCACAACAGCGACATAGTTATGGAACATAAGAGTAACCTGGCTTCGGGCATGCTTAATTCTCTGCCACATGTTCTGCTATGGAAACGCGATGGAAATGCACAGGAACTGAATATCTGTCTCATCAAATGCCAGACCCTAGAAGACCCTTTGCTTCTTCCTGCTGCCAGTGGGTTCTTCATTTTTCTCCTAATCTAATTATGTAAAGATAAATTGTGACTTTCAAAAAAAACCCCAGTGTCTTAGCCTGGGGATTTGCACAGTTTGCTTCTGCCCCTCTGGATACACTTGGAAAGATGTGTGATACTGCAGTCAGCCTTTGCCTGGGACATCTTGAGTTTGGATCCCTGGCCCTGCAGTCAATGCACTGTGCGATCTTAGGGAAATTCACTGTGGCCTTAGATTCTATGTAAGGGAATAGAAAGTAGGACAGGGCTGAAAGTGATAACTCCCCTGAAGAATGTTGGGAAACTCCCTAACACTTTGCACAGCTCTGAGATACTCAGTGTGAGCAGGGGTCAAACTCCACCAAAGGTCAAATGGACATTTGTCCAGTGACCTGGGTGTGGAAAGAGTGGGGAAGAGAGTGGTGATCTAAACTTAATGCACTTTTCGCTAAGATGGATGGGAACGGCTGTGGCTCTGGCTCCCAGGAAAGGAAGCCCATCTAGTGCACTCACGTCCTGAGGATTTTCCTGTCTTGCTCAGCAGAGGCCGTAGGACCTCGGGTGTGATGGGAAGAGCCAAATCCCAAATACCTTGAGCCTCCTCCAGTTCCACAGTACTGGGAACACAACTTGTATTTGCTGGCAGTGGTATGGCCTTCCACCCAAGGAGGACAAGGACAGGCCCTGCTGTTCCCATCTTCTCTCCGCATGGGTGTGGGTGTAACACACGCTCCTCCCATAGCTCAGGCACCATGGATTCTGCTGTCCCCTGACACTGAGTTAGAAGGGACTTCCAAGGTCATCCACTGATGCTTACTTCCTTTCCATCATCCTCAACAAATTGCCATGAGCCTTCTGTTTTAACACCTCCAGTAACAGGAAACTTACTCCCTAACTTGGCAGCCTTATTGCTTATCTTTGGGGTTTTTTTCCCTCATATTTCATGGAAATTCCTTCCTTGTAATGAACAGAAACTTATCTCCATGTAGCTCTTTTCTTTCTGGTCTTAATGTAGAATGACCATATTATTTATATTGCCCAAACCCAGTTTCATGTTTAAGACTAGAAATAGGCACTGCCAATAATTACACCAAGACAATAGGGATAAATTGAAACTTTCCTGGCAAAATAAGCTGAAGACTTCCCCAATCTTAGGTTTACCCTAGAGGTAACTAGAACAATTCTATTTCCCCTTCCTTAAGAGTCACTGATTTTTTTTTTTTTTTTTTT
>NW_006774244.1:569761-583762 GCF_000442215.2 Lipotes vexillifer | reverse complement strand
CGGTACGCGGGCCTCTCACTGTTGTGGCCTCTCCCGTTGCGGAGCACAGGCTCCGGACGCGCAGGCTCAGCGGCCATGGCTCACGGGCCCAGCCGCTCCGCGGCATGTGCGATCTTCCCGGACTGGGGCATGAACCTGTGTCCCCTGCATCGGCAGGCGGACTCTCAACCACTGCGCCACCAGGGAAGCCCAAGAGTCACTGATTTTTAATGGCACTTGAATTATCCCTGAGTCTTCTCTCCTCTAGAATAAATAAGGGAGGCTTATTACTTTTGTGAAAAGAAAATTGGACTGAGAAAAAGAATTAGCTATGATTTGGGGGGGCTACATTGGGAGGGGCCAGTTGCCTTCCAAGATCCAAGGTTATGTCCTGATATCCCAGAAAAGAAAGCATTTTGTAACATTCTGAAATGTGAAGTCTGTCAGAGGACATGAGATCAGCCACACGAATTGGGAAACATAAACTGTGGTTTTCTTTATTCTGCAGAAGTATTAGAAATTGCAGGTTTTTCATGAGGCATTATAGCGTGGCAGCAGTAGATGCCAAATTTTATCTACAGCCTGGGGCTGAGCTGGCTGCACCAGAATCTGGTGGGAAGTGTATTAAAAATCAGATTCCTGGGTCGCACCTCAGAATCTCCACAGGGGCCTGTAGCAGTGGCTTTCTGAAAAGCTCCGGAAGCCATTCTCATGATGAGCCACGTTGGAGGCCCACCAGCACAATGGTCAAGAGCACTGACTTTGTGTCATACATTCATTCACTCCACAAATATTTATTGAGCACCTACTATGTGCCAGATACCTTCTAGGCACACGAAAACCAGCAGTAGACAAAAAAATAAGGTATAAAATTCAAATAGATTTGTGGTCAAGGGCTAGTCCAATTTTACTAGCTATGTGACTCAACTTTTCAACGCCTCAGTTTCCACCTCTGTAAAATAAGGATGATAATACCTACCTCGTAGGGTTGTTGTGATGTTTAAATAAGGTAAAATATGTAAAGTGCTTACCCCCGTGGCTTGTCCATAGTGAACTCTCGATAAATATTAATTGTAAAGACCACATCATGTTGAGGATGGCAATGGTGTCAAAGACAACAACGATGATAAAACTAGGAAAGGGAAACAAAGAAAGATTAGTTTCATCCTGTGGAGACATCGAAACACGAATTACCATCACATCCAACTTCTTAGGTCACCATGTGGCCACTTTTTTCACTATGACTTTGAGTGGCCTTTCTTTACATGCCCTGGTCTCAAGTATAAAATGAAGGTCTTGTATTTGATGATAAATAGAGATTCCACCCAACATTAATGTTCTATTAACCCCAATTCACTCAAATAACAGTGTCCAGGCACCTGGCCATACTTCTGGCTTACTTCCAGACCATTCTAGCTGCTGCTGTTCACCTGGACATAAGGCCCCAGGGTTGAGTGCGTCATTCCAGGCATGATTTGAACTCAAAAGTATATAGTAAAAGAAATAATAAGAAAATAAAATGATAGGGGACTGAGCTATCATTTCTGTCATTCCAGTTCTTGTACCTGGGTAGGCTTCAGACTGGGCTTATACCCCAGTACCCAAGATGAGGCAGTGGCTCAGGAAGACGATGGACAGAGAGAAAGAAGGATGAGCACGATCAGACCACCAGGGAGTGAGGCAGGGCCACGGAGGAGGCGGCGGCTGAGAAGCTGCCTATTTTTGCAGTCAACAGCTTTCGCTTCTCCCCGGAGGTCAACAGAAATTGTAATGAGAACATTTTGGCTGAGGCCATGATTCATCGTCCAAAACTGGGCTGGGCCCCCAGCACTGGGAGACTTTCAAAGTTTTTCACATTATTCCCAAAGCCCACTCCTCTATTTAAGGGTGTCACTCAGGGTTTATTATAGAAAGGGTCCAAAGGCCTCCATTCACCTATGTCTTAAGGCCCCAGAGGCTTGGGAAGAGTGGCAGTGGTAATGGGAGCAGCCTAGAGCAGGGATAAAGGGCAGTTCTGGGAGAGATTAGTGGGCAAGCCCCTAGGAAGGAAAGCTCAGCTCGCTCTGTTCACACAACTTTGGTTCAGAGTTGTGAAGAGAAGCAAACACTGAAATGCTATGGAAAAACAAGAAGTTGGAAGGAAACGCAACTTCCAAGAGGCTACCGGCCAACCATAGTACCACTGTGTACCATTGTATCATCTGGCACTGCACAAGTCTAGGGGTGCCCTTCATACAGATCAGGGATGGGCAGACTTTTTCTGCAATGAACCAAATAATATTTTTGACCTTGTGAGCCATATGGTCTCTGTCACGACTACTTAACTTTGTCATTATAGCTAAGGTGGCAAGATAAAATACAAGCCACTATGTATTTATTTATTTATTTTGCGGTACACGGGCCTCCCACTGTTGTGGCCTCTCCTGTTGCGGGGGCTCCGGACGCACAGGCTCAGCGGCCACGGCTCACGGGCCCAGCCGCTCGGTGGCATGTGGGACCTTCCCGGACCGGGGCATGAACCCGTGTCCCCCGCATCGGCAGGCGGACTCTCAACCACTGCACCACCAGGGAAACCCACCACCATGTATTTTTATTTGCTAAATCTCGTCACCCTATTTGTAGCACAAAAGCTGCCATTGACAATACATAAAAGAATGGACATGACTTTGCTTCAATAACATTTTCTTTATAATAGGAGTCAGTGAGACAGATTTGGTGACAATATGAATGGCAACCCCTGGAGTTTTCCAATGCCATGGTCCTTGCCAGCCAGCAGTCCCAATATGGGAATCCAGTGTTCAAATATCCTGGCAAAGCAGAGCTGTAGCCTTCAAACATGTTTGACCATAACCTCCATAGTAAGATACACATTTTATATCATGATCAAGCTTCACAAAACCGCACTTAACACTAGCTAAGTGCAATATACTCTATGATATTCTACACTCTATTATATTCTATTTAATTTTTTAAGTGTTGGTGGCAACCAAATCAATTAACCTTGCAATCTTCTAATGTGCCTCAACTCCTGGATTTCTGGACTTTGGAGCCAGGAGATCTGACTTTCAGTCTTAATTCCAGCTCTTATCAAAAGTTTCTACTGGGCTTCCCTGGTGGCGCAGTGGTTGAGAGTTCACCTGCCAATGCAGGCGATGCGGGTTCGTGCCCCGGTCCGGGAAGATCCCACATGCCGTGGAGCGGCTGGGCCCGTGAGCCATGGCCGCTGAGCCTGCATGTCTGGAGCCTGTGCTCCACAGCGGGAGAGGCCACAACAGTGAGAGGCCCATGCACCGCAAAACACACACACACACACACACACACACACACACACACACACACACACACACACAAAGTTTCTACCTAGGAGAATCACCTCATTTGAGAATTTGCATCTGCGACTGAGGATCATAATTATTTCAGAGTGATTTTGTAGGAGAAACATGAAGTAATTCAGTTCTTCAGTGTGGTGTAGTTACCATTGGTGGGACCCAGGATGGTTTTCAGTAGTACCCAGGTATATATTGTAAGCACTTATTTTAATTATTTATGAAAATATACAACTTATATCAAGTACGTAATGTTTGCAGTGATATAAAGCTTCCTTTCAAAATGGATTTATCTGACATAAATCTAATTTATCTATGTTATCTTAAATACATTTATTTAGGTTGGTTATTTGAAGAAAAATATTAAGCAAATAATAGTACAAGTTAAATGTGAAAGTGGCAAAATTTATCCAGATGGTTAGTGAGTGTAGAATGGGAAGCATGGAGATTATGTATGAGCAAGTATAATCTAAAAGATGGTAGATGTAACATGATCACCCCTTGGAGATCTGAGCTGAATGTCTGGGTTACTGGTGACTCCCCAGCACTTAGAATTGGATTGGCTCACAATAGGTGCTCAATAAGTGCTTATGATGGATGGGCAATGAATGGACAGGTAGTGGATGATGGATGGTTGGATGGATGGGTAGATAGATAATGGATGGATTGACAGATGATAGTAGATGGGTGGGTGATAGATGGCTAGATGATGGATGGAAGATGGATGATGAAAGATGGATGGATGGATGGATGGATGGATGGATGGATGGATGGGAAAATGAATGAAATAATTAAACCCAAACCTTTTGGAGTCAGAAGGACTTAGTTTACAATTGAGGCATAGTGTCAAAGGTATCAGTGACTGGAAACGGGAAGGGGAGGCAGACATTCTGTCTTTGAGGTATCATCCGGATACTAAAACCCTCTACACTGCCATAGTTAACACTGAGCAATAAGATGTGGTACATATATACAATGGAATATTAGCCATAAAAAGGAACGAAATTGGGTCATTTGTAGAGACATGGATGGACGTAGAGACTGTCATACAGAGTGAAGTAAACCAGAAAGGGAAAAACAAATATCGTATATTAACGCATATACGTGGAACCTGAAAAAATTGGTATATTTGGTATATATTGGTATAATTGTAAATTACAAAGCAGAAATAGAGACACAGATGTAGAGAACAAATGTATGGATACCAAGGGGGAGAGGGAGGGGGGTGGGATGAATTGGGAGATTGGGATTGACATATATACCCTATTGATACTATGTATAAAATAGATAACTAATGAAAACCTACTGTATGGCACAGGGAACTCTACTCAATGCTCTGTGGTAACCTAAATGAGAAGGAAATCCAAAAAAGAGGGGATATATGTATACGTATAGCTGATTCACGTTGCTGTACAGTATAAACGAACACAATATTGTAAAGCAACTATACTCCAATAAAAAAATGTTAATTTTATGCTGTGTGAATTTCACCTCAATAACGTTTTTTAAAATTAAAACAAACAAACAAACACTAGGCTAAGACAGGAAACACTAAGCTGAGTCCATCTCTGTTGCCCACATCAAAATGTCATTCCTGGATGTAGGCACTTGCAGCAAATGCCTAGTGAAGAGAGCGTGAATAGAAATACCTAGAGCCATAAGTGTTTGGAAACGCTACCTCGTGTAAGTCTGAACTTCTAGCCATTTGCTGATGAGAAAGGCACCTTCCAGGTGCAGATCATGAGTGCAGAGGGCACTGGCAACCAGCAGCAATCACTTGTCAAAAGGACAAGGATACACAAGTCCATTGGGCTGCCCCACACAGGTAAGAGTTGCCATGATAGGCCAATTCCAACAGAGGGGATTTTTTTGCTTTGTCAGAGTAGGAATGATAACTTACATAACAAAGGACAGCCCTTGTAATTCAGATGTTCCCTCCTGGCAATGTGTTTTGAAAAGCATGACGCGTTCAGCTTATTTTTGCAAACTTGGGACAGAGGCTTCTGCTTTCAAAACCTGGCTATTTCATGCTGCAGGATTTAAAATGATACTATTTTCATCTCTTCCCTCATTTCAGCGCAGGAAAAGAACCGTGACTGAAGCAGAAGCAGAGCAGTCTTTCCCGACAGAGAGGCTGTGCAGAATGGCAGGGAAGGTCCAGCCTCTGGACACCAGTCCTGGACCCCCACTAGCTGTCATGTTCTGCCACCTCTCTGTGCCTCAGTTCCCACACCTGCAAAGTAGGAATAATGTCCACAGGGCTGTCCTGAGGATTGAATGAGTTAATAAAGGCAAAACACTTAGAAACATTTCTGACACATAGTAAGCAATCAATCAATGTCCGTTATGTTATTCTATGTTTGTACTTTGTATCAGAAATGTTCACTTTGAGAATATCATTTAATCCTCAAAAAATTAGGAATTATTCCTCGCTTTCAGACTACACCACTAGAAATCAAAGGTTAAGTGACTTACCAACGTATAGTAAATAGAGGCACACAAATCAGGTTTGATTCCAAGTTCCTTGTCTTTCTGTCTTTCTTGCCATCCCATGCTACTGGGCTAACCTAATTCTGCAATTAAAAACCATTTCCATACAGTGTTAATTCAACTTGATTTATATTTTTAAGATTTCAATCTAAGAATAGAATGAACTCTCCCCCTTTTTTTCCCATTGATTTTTTTTTTTGGTCCAGCCGAGTGTGTGCGTGTTTGTGTGCGTGTGTGTTGGGTTGAGAAGAGATGCTACAATCTGACTTAAATGACCTTGAAGGTGAACCTGACTTCATCTTTAGCCTGTGAGACTTAGGGGTAAGGGTGTATGGAGGAGCGATTTGGGGAGGAGAGATGGTCCATGGTGGCCCCTGCCTGGAAAGGGCCCCCGGTCCCTTGTGAAGGCCATCCAGACAGCTGAGGCTGCTAAAGGTGGCAGAAATGTTGGAGCCTCTGCCCTTTGGGTACCAGCTTCTTCCAGGCCTCCAGGCTTCTGTCCAGATCCAGTGCCCATCATCAGCCCAAGACACCCTTTAAGAGACTACAGGGTAGAGAAGGGACGGACGTAAATGAAGATGCATCTGATGGAAAGGAGAAAAGGGAAGGAGGCTTGAGGGGGGTGCTCTCAATAGCCTGAGAAGGAAGCAAGAGCATTGCCTGAGTGAGGGGAGGTGAGTGGGAGCCTGGAGTGAGGTAGGAGAGAGCTGACTGACCAGAAAAAAATACCAGGAGACGTTGAGGGCCATTTACTAAGGGAGGAAGGAATGTTGGCTCACTCTTCGGACGCTAAATGTGTCTATCTTAGAAAAGCAGCTTCCTTCCACTCTTGCAGCATCGGGCTGCAGTGTCTGGAGTTCCTCTGAGAGCAGATGACAAGTGCACGCAGCTCTGCGTGGATCCTTTCAGCCACTGAACAAACCCACACTGAGCGCCTACTGTGTACCAGGGACTGTGTGGGGCTTTGAGGATACCGCAGTGATGCAAGGAACAATTCCCTGCTCTCATGGAACCTAGGTCTGTTAAGGAAGACAAACAACAAACAAAAAGCCAACCACGTTCATAAACAAGGAAACAAACAGAGTGTGAAGAGAGAATAACAGGAAGTACCTTGCGGGGCAGGAGGGGGGTTGGTTCAGAGAAAGCCATACAGGAGAGCAGGATAAAGAGAGACTGGGGGGGAGGGGACCGTATGTCTGGGGGGGCCTGGGAAAGAAGGAGCTGTCAGGGAAGTGAGCCTCAAGTCCAGTGAGCCAGGGAGACTGAAGCAAGACAGATCATCAGAGGGGTAGGCAGGCCAGGTGGGGCCTGGCAGGATTTGGATTTGATTCCGAGGGTTTTTGGAAGTCAACTTGGGCATCCGCCTTTGTACACGATGAGGCTTTCTTCCCAGTAATGTCCAACTTGTACCTTTTTTTTTTTTAACATCTTTATTGGAGTATAATTGCTTTACAACGGTATGTTAGTTTCAGCTTCACAACATAATGAATCAGTTATATATATACATATGTTCCCATATCTCTTCCCGATTGCATCTCCCTCCCTCCCACCCTCCCTATCCCACCCCTCCAGGCGGTCACAAAGCACCGAGCTGATCTCCCTGTGCTATGTGGCTGCTTCCCACTAGCTATCTACCTTACGTTTGGTAATGTATATATGTCCATGCCTCTCTCTCGCTTTGTCACAGTTTACCCTTCCCCCTCCCCATATCCTCAAGTCCATTCTCTAGTAAGTCTGTATCTTTATTCCTGTTTCACCCCTAGGTTCTTCGTGACATTTTTTCCCTTAAATTCTATATATATGTGTTAGCATACGGTATTTGTCTAGAGTCTGTCAACTTGTACCTTTTGAAAGCTTTCGCTTAAGGTATACCTTTGCATCATCCAGACTGTCCCCAAGCTCTCATGACCAGACAGCATACTTGGGAGATGGCTGGGGATCAAGGGTCACGCTAAGCTCAAACATTTTTCTCTTAAGAGAGGCTCACCGCCTTGGCTGACAACAAAGCCACCAGGAACTTTGTAAACACACAGTGGATGCCAGGGCTCCCGCATCAGAATCCCTGGGAGGTTGCACGGGGTCGAGGTCGGGGGTGTGGGGGGTGGGGGGGGGACTCGAGGCCCTGATGATCCTCCTGCCTGGTCAGGGTGGAGCAGCCCTGCCTTACAAAGTTTCAGCTCACGGGCTTCCCCAGTGGCGCAGCGGTTGAGAGTCCGCCTGCCGATGCAGGGCACACGGGTTCGTGCCCCGGGTCCGGGAAGATCGCACATGCCACGGAGCGGCTGGGCCCGTGAGCCATGGCCGCTGAGCCTGCGCGTCTGGAGCCTGTGCTCCGCAATGGGAGAGGCCGCAGCAGTGGGAGGGCCGCGTACCGCAAAAAAAAAAAAAAAAAAAAAGTTTCAGCTCACCACCTCAGCCCCATAAAACCCGGGTCCCACCAAAGACCACATCAAAGAGGGGCACCGAAGAGACTGGCTTTCCCTCTGTTGCTAATGACTCAACCAAAGCATTTCTCCCCAGCCCCATGTACCTGCCTCGGGCCTCTTTGGAAAGTAAACCTGTCCATTTGTCAATATTTACTGTGTCTGCTGCCTTCAACAGAGGACGGGAAAACAGTTTTCACTGTCAAACTAATGTTTATACAAAGGATTTGTAGGCCTTCTCAGAGCTATGGAAAATCAATCACCCCCAGTTAACCTGTGCCCTTAATGAGGTGGTGGCTTTTCTCCCACCATCCTATCCATCAGGGATGACAGTCCATAGCTTGTCAACTGGTAAGAATTTAGGTTGAAAAGGATTTCGCCCAGAATCCTGGGGAGACAGATGCTCAAAGTGTAACCCAGTCTGAGAGGGTGAAGCCTGCCGTGCTGATTCTGGAGGACAGCACCTGTGGGGCTCCACAGGGGACCCGTTCAGGAGAGACCAGCCAATGCCGAGACTCCTGAAAGAAGCCAATATTCTTTGGTGCCCGGAAAGCTTCCCAGCCCATTACGTTTGCTCCAGTCGACAGTACGCCCGGTGTTACTTCCAGGAAGGGGTCTGCTATCGTGGTGTCAAAAGGCACTGCGATTCACGTCGCTGGAACTGAGCGTTGCTCAGAGGCAGGCTGGGCTGCTCCCAGGAGAGAGCAGTGTTGGCAGTTGGAACACCAGCCAGCTCCAACCCGGCTTCCATAGTCTCAGTCACAGCCCCACGGTTTGGACAGCCAAACCACCCGGGACAGACACACTGAAAAGCCATTTGCTGGGCTTGGGAGGAAAAACAAATCTGCTCACTGCCTGTGTCATTCAGAAGAGCCCTTGGGTTTTACGGGTCAATCCGAGGGGCAAAAAGAAGACACATCTGAGAAAGAGCTTCAGGGGCCACTGTTTGCTCCGCCAAAAGTGCAGCCCAGATGTGCTGCTCTGGTTCCCCCCAGGTGCCCAGCACTGAGCTGGACACCAAGGGGTGAACCAAGACTGCAAAACATCAGGCAACTCGCAGTCTGATGGATGGGCTCAAATCCCTCCTACTCACAAGAAGAATGGAAGAATCTGGGTGAGGTTAGCTCTTGGTGGGGAAAGAAAGTAAGAGAAAGAGTGGGGTGGTGAGGGGAGAGAGAGAGATGTATTTTAATGTGGACCTTACTATATGTCAGTAAGAGCTTTACAAGTTTTAACTCACTGAATCCTCCTATCTCAACCCTCTTAAATGAACCCTGCTCTCTTTAAAATGGGGACAATACTAGAACCCACCCCAGAAGATTGTCCTTACATAGAATCTCAATAAAATAGTAGCTGAAAGGTACATAGAATAGTCCTAGAATGTGGTTAGTGCTCAATAAGTATATGTATCAATACTTGTTATTATTATTACTACTACTACTATTACAACTACTTTTACTATCCCCATTTTATAGATGAGAAAACTGAGGCTTGAAGAGGTTATGGGATTAGCCTGAGGTCACATGGGCAGTGAGCAATAGCCAGCATCAAATGCTAGGTCTCCCCTGCTCTAGAGACTGTCTTCCCCACCCATCTATAAAAGATCTGTTCTGCATGAACTGTCTGTTGTGAGGACCTTGCCTCCTCTAGTAAGACTCTGTGGGCCTGCGTAGACCTGCTCTCTGGTGTCTCGGCCGTGGAACACTACCATCCTGGTACTGTTTCCGTGAGCGTCCCACAGAGTTTGCCATACTTCACAAGGTATTCCAACCTTTCCTGTTCTCTAGAAATACAGAGCCCTGCTCTGGGCATCCAGGCCACTCCTGGGATGGCCACAGTGGAAGATGTTACAGCTCCTCCCCTGGAGGCCCTTTGCTTGGGAACTTGGCAGGGGAGCTGGGAGTTTCACCTCCTGAAACTTGGGCTCTCTCCCTTCCTAAGCCTGTCGAGCTGGCACCTGGCTGGGTCTCCCTGAGAGGCCTGGCACTTCTTACCCTTTTGTGAGGGGAACTCACATCGCCCAGTCCCCTAATAGTATGACACTGGTGTATTAGTTCTCTCGTTGCTGCTAACAAATTACTGCAAATGTAGTGGCTTAAAGCAACGCAAGATACTCTTAACGGTTCTGGAGGCCAGAAGTCCAAAATCAATCTTACAGGTCAGAGTTGATTCGTTCTGGAGGGTCCAGAGGAGAATCTATTCCTTGCTTCTTCCAAATTCTAGAGGTCACCTGCGTTCCTTGGCTTCTGGTCACATCTCTCCAGCCTCTTCTTCTATCATCCCATCTCTTCTGGCTCTGAACCTCCCACTTCCCTCTTATAAGGACGCTTGTGATTACATTAGACCCACACAGATAATCTAGAATAATCTCCCATCTCAAGATCCTTAACTTGATTACATCTGCAAAGTCCCTTTTACATTGAGAAGTAATATTCTCAGGTTCTGAGGATTCGAATGGGGACATTGTTGGGGGCTATTATTTAGCCTAGACCCCCTTCACTTATTCATTCAACAAGCTTGCACTGCACTCCAGCCAGGCCCAGGTACTGTTTCCACGGCCTGGGAACAGCTGGACCTCATGCTCATTAGCTTCTTGGGGGTACAAACTCATCTTGTTTGGCTCCCTCCCAGTGCCCAGCCCTGAACAACTGCAAGCATTTGTTATGTGCCAGGTCTTCTCTTGAGCACCACAGCTACGTGATCAGCATCAATACTGGCAACAGCCCTATGAGTACCTACTGTTACTCCACAGATGGGGACCTAGAGGTTTCCTACCCCGCCCAAGTCTCACAGCTAATGAGTGAGGGCCATGATTTGCACCTGGGCAGCCTGACTCCTGAGTCCCGGCTTGTAACCTCTGTTCCATCTCGTCTTCCAAAGAGCAGCTCTCAGCAAACACTTATTGAAAGAAGGAAAGGGAGGACACAGGCCCCTAGAGCTGCAGGTTCAGGTAACTGAGGTCTTGAGCATCATGAGTGGCCCTTTCATGAAAGAGGGGCTGGAAGGAAGGGCTCTGGGCCCTGAGGTTAGGCCTGCCAAGTGCACACTCCAGGGGCTCAGGGGAGGCTGGAGCTGCATGGGTCAACATGACAGGTCAGACGTATTAGCTTCAAGGCTGTCCCCCACGTCCTGGGCGCTCCACAAGGAAAGGAGCACGTCTACTCTTGCTGACTATCTTATCACAAGCCTAGCACAGTTCCTGCCCAAGGTAGTTGCTTGACTGATAAATGTTGATTCATGAAATGACTTAGAGGTGCACTGAATACACATTTTGACCCCAATGGCCAAATGTTAAAAGGCAATATATAGGGACTTCCCTGGTGGTCCAGTGGTTAAGACTTTGCCTTCCAATGCAGGGGGTGCCAGTTCGATCCCTAGTTGGGAAGATCAGATCCCACCTAAACAGCCTCACAACCAAAAAAACCAAAACATAAAACAGAAGCAATATTGTAACAAACTCAGTAAAGTCTTTAAAAATGATCCACATCAAAAAGAATCTTTAAAAAGAAAAAAAGGGCAGTATTCAGCCAGAGCCAAGTGTCAGGGCTACGACCATCATGGAATGAAATTTTGGATTATCTTGCTGTCTCTCTCCAGAAAGCAGGGTCTGAGGCACAGGGTCTGGGGGAAAGATGCTGTTGCATAGGACCATCCCCGAAGGGATGAAGGGGTGAAGACCAGGGCAGTGAGGCAGGGAAGGAGGGTGCATTAGTTCTCTATGGCTGAGAAACAAGTAACACCAAAATCAGTGGCTCAGAACAACAAACACGGGCTTCCCTGGTGGCGCAGTGGTTGAGAGTCCGCCTGCCGATGCAGGTGGGGGGACACGGGTTCGTGCCCCGGGTCCGGGAAGATCGCACATGCCACGGAGCGGCTGGGCCCGTGAGCCATGGCCGCTGAGCCTGCGCGTCTGGAGCCTGTGCTCCGCAACGGGAGAGGCCACAACAGTGAGAGGCCCGCGTACTGCAAAAACAAACAAACAAACAAACACTGTTACTGCACACAGTCTGTAAGAGTCAGGAATCCCCAGACTGTGCAGGCAGACTGTTCTGGTCCAGGATCTCTTGCAGGCTCCGTCACGTTGTCAGCTGGGGCTCTGATTTCTGCAAGCCCACCCATGTGTCTGCTGTCAGGAGACTTCAGTTCCTCACCTCCTGGGCTTCTTCATGGGCCACTCACATGACACGGCAGCTGGTTTCCCCCCAGAGTCAGCAATCTGAAAGAAAAAGATTGTATCTTCGTCTGTCGGGGCTGCCATAACAACATACCCCAGACTGGGTGGCTTCAACAGCAGAAGTTTACTTCTCACAGTTCTGGAGGCTGGAAGTCCAAGATCAAAGGTGTGGGCAGGGGTGATTTCTCCTGAGGCCTCTCTCCTTGGCTTCCAGATGGCCAGCTTCTCGCTGTGTCCCCATGGTTCTTGCTCTGTGTGTGCACATCCCTGGTATCTCTTCCTCTTCTTATAAGGACACCAGTCCTATTGGAGTAGAGCCCACCCTAATGGCCTCACTTAACTTCATCACCTCTTTAAAGACCTTATCTCCAAGAGCAGTCATATTCTGGTACTGGGGTTTAAGGCTTCCACATATGAATTGAGGGGGGCAGGGGCAGGCACAAAATTCAGCCAATAACAGAGAAAGAAGCCAAGAAGGAAGCCATGGTCTTTTATACCCTAATCTTGGAAGTGATGTTCCGTGATGTCTGCTGAATTCTATTCTCTGGAAGCAGGTACTGAGTCCACCTAGAAGGAATAAAACGCTACCTGTTGAGGGGAGGAATATCAAAGGATTTGTCAACTCACCTTTAAAACTACCACAGGGGGAGCCAAGGAGAGGGTGCATTATTGAACTGGCCACAGCTAAGTGTGGCTCGCTGTGGGGTTTCTTGGGACCATCCCCTGAGAACCACATGCACTGAGTCTCAGGACTCTCTGTGGCAAAGAGAAAGGGGAAGAATTTACTCACCAGTGCCCATCATCAGTTGGTCAGTGCCCACCTTAGCGGGTAGTATCTCCCCTGGACTCCAGATTGCTAAGGCAGGGCGTCCAGCAGGGTCCCTTGGTGCCAGCAGGGAAGACCAGGCAGGAGGTGGGAGGCTCATGCATGGACCTGAGCCTGGGCACCACCCGGAGGCACCTACAGGAAGCTGGGGACCTCTCAGAGCTGAGGCCACAGTGGTACTAGAATAAGGTGGGTGAGGCTGGAAGGGTCTGAAGGGGTGCATAGTAGGTTACAGCATGAATCTGAAATACGATCAACAACTGACTTAATATTACAATTTTATTATTAAAAATATTAGCAGCTGAATTTTATATTTTCGGCATTAGTGTGCTGGCCCAATAATTTTTCAGCACTGTCCACTCCAGCAGTCACCATGGTGACTATTTGAGACACTGTCACCTGCAGTAGTGGAGAAACAAGGCTCTTCCTGGCTGGTGGTGCCAGTAGGCAGACTGCTGGCATGGATGTTGGTGCCATGTTAGGGGCCCGGTTATTCTCCCCTCACCCCTACTCCCCCGGCCCCATGGGAACTAACCAAAGTGAAGCCACCACTGCCTCAAAGCTAAGATGGACTTTTGTCAAGTCTGTTTTTTTAACAGTTTGACCCACTAGAATGAAAATGAAGTTTGAGTATCCTACACGCCCCTATTTTCTTCCTGTTTTGTATATCCGTCAAGTCTAGGTTGAAGAGGAGAGGATTTATCATAGATATTATTTCATGTGATTTTGGAGATTTGTTTTCTACTTTGAGGAAACAAAATTGGCTTTTTTTTTTTTTTTTTT
>NW_006774244.1:559184-569267 GCF_000442215.2 Lipotes vexillifer | reverse complement strand
ATGTGTGATCTTCCCGGACCGGGGCACGACCCCTTGTCCCCTGCATCGGCAGGCGGACTGTCAACCACTGCGCCACCAGGGAAGCCCTCAATCTAATTTTTAAAGGATATTTAAGTAGTATTACAAATACTAGCATATCAAATCTACGAGCATTAGCATTCTAATCTAAACTCTGTTATCTCTATTATTCTGTCATATATAGTTATTCAAACTTGGTAAACATTTGTTGGATCAAAAAGGCTATTAACTTGTTTTTAAAGTTATCTTGCTAACCTGCTCCCTTTAAAATATCTAATTAGCGTCGCACTGTCTCTTTACTATTTGAAAGGTCTGATAACTGTTTTATATTTTTAATTAATAGCTTTTATTGCCATCATTAGTTATTACAGCATTTTGCAATAACAAGTACCCTCTTTGCTCTAGGAGACTAATAGAATTTCAATATGTCAAACACAGATGTAGAATTTTCACTCCAGGATATATCTGCCTTGTGGCCCTCTATTCGAAATGCATATTCAAGAATGAATCAAGTGACACAGCTTGATCATGTGACTCACTATTCCACTGAGTAGACATGCTGTAACCTGCAGGGTCACAGGATCATAGATCACACAGACACAGCCAGATGCCAAAGACCATGCAGAAGAGGCACTCAGCAATCGGTGATCTTCCAAAGTCAAAGCCAAATAAACGGAGGCTGAATGCAGAGGCTGGCAGGCTGAAAGCAGAGCGGCACATGTAAAGCTGTATTGAAATGATCTCTCTGCCCATCCAGGCAAACTCATTTGTGAGCCTGATGATGGCCAGGTTTGTGTCTGATTCACTTTGGTATGTCTACCCACTAGCACAGGGCCTGCCTGTCACATAGTTTGTGGAATCAAACTGACTGGGCCCACCCCAAGCTTCCAAGAGGTCAGCTGTATTCCCTGGGCAGCATCAGGTTCACTCACCCTCCTAAACACCCATCCTCAGGCTCCAGCCTCTGCTTCTAGGCCCTGCCTCTGTCTTCTGCTGGGCCCAGCTGGTCAACCATGCCATGGTCCTGTCCATCACATTTAACCCTAAGGGCCCAGACCTCTGGCCTGTCATGCTAGAGGCCCCAGCTCAGCAGCTGTCCCTTCACCAAGCAGCTTCATCAAAAGCAGAAGTATCTTTTGACATGAGATCACAAAGTATTCGCCTTCCGAGTTTCCTGGAGAAATAGAACCCGGCTAAAGAGACAGGGAGAGAGGTTATAAGGAATTGGCTCACATGGACATGGAAGCCAGAAGTCCCAGGATGTGCAGTCACCAAACTGGAGAGCCAGGAGAGTGGACGGTGTACTTTCAAGTCCAAGTGCAAAAGCCTGAGAACCAGGAGAGCCGATGGTGTAAATTTCAATCCGAGTCCGAGTCCAAAGGCAGGAGAAGACCGATGTTCGAGCTCAACAACAGTCAGGCAGAGATCACTCCCTCCCCGGCCTTTTTGTTCTCTTCAATGGATTGGGTGAGGCCCACCTACACTGAGGAGGACAATCTGCCTGACTCCATCTACCTGTTCAAACGTTTTTCTTATCCAGAAACACCCTCAGAGACACCCCGAATAATGTTTAACAAATAGCTGAGCACCCAGTGGCTCAGTCAAGCTGACATACAACTAACCATCCCAGGAGTCAAGCTGTCTGTGTAGATCTTTGCTCCCAGGGAGCAGTGTGGGAAGAACATGAGTTTGGGCACCAGCCAAGACTGAGTCTGAACCCCAGTGTACCATTCAAGAGCTGTATGGTCTAAAACAAATGACTTCACCTCTCTGGGTCTCAGTTTCCTCATCTGTAAAATGGGGGTAATGCCACCCATCTCACAGGGCTAATTTGAAGAGTCATTGAAATAATGTCTATTGAAGGCCTAGCTCAGCATCTTACATATAGAGGGTCTCAGGAAATGCCAGTTCCCTTCTCCCTGCTACCAAGCACATCTTTGCACTGGCTTCCTCTTCAAACTTTTTGTTCTTGTTTGTTGAAATATCTTGCTTATATCCAGATTCTACATGTCCTGTAAAGTCCTCATCCCCCAAGAGGCCCGTCCAGGAGATAGGCATCCCTCCAGTGAACTTCTATAGCATCCCATGAGTAACACACAGCTCAGTACACTCCTGTGTCTCAGTGTCATTTTTATACCCTCAGTCAGATCATAAGTTCTATGATGGGGGCCGCTAAAGACATGGAAGCAACCTAAATGTCCATTGACAGATGAATGTATAAAGAAGATGTATATTTATAAAATGGAATACTACTCAGCCACGAAAAAGAATGAAATAATGCCATTTGCAGCAACATTGATGGACCTAGGGATTATCATACTAAGTGAAGTAAGTCAGACAGAGAAAGACAAATATCATATGATATCACTTATATGTGGAATCTAAAATATGACACAAATGAACTTATTTACAAAACAGAAACAGACTCACAGTCATAGAAAACAAAGTTATGATTATCAAAGGCAGAGGAGGAAGGATAAATTAGGAGTTTGGGATTAGCAGATACACACTACTATCTATAAAAGAGATAAACAACAAGGACTTACTATATAGCACAGGGAGCTATATTCAATATTTTGTAATAACCTATAATGGAAAAGAATCTGGAAAAGAATATATATATTATATCATATATATAATATATATATAACTGAATCACTTTGCTGCACACCTGAAACTAACACAACATAGTAAATCAACTATACTTGAATAAAATAATTAAAATTTAACAGAAAAGAATGGCATGACAACTGTCAACTACGATCAAATTAAAGATGTACTTTATCAAAATGAAGAAGGCAGCTGTACCTTAGACAAATTCTGTTCTCTCTCCCTGACCCCAAAGGCACCTGCAATGCAGGGCTGTGTAGACTGAAGTCTCTTAGTGAAGCCTGAACTGAATCTCAATATAGAACTGATCCTTGGAAGCGAATGATTTCTTTTAATAAAAGAGAATGCCTTCATCCTCAGTCACAGCATTTTCAAGGAATCCATGCATCTCAGAGGTCTGAACGCCGGCACGAGGGACCGAGTGAGTCATACATACATCACAGGGTCAAGCCTTGTGGGCTGCCCAAAGGCCACATAGAGGCCGGCAGGAATCAAGGTGCCTTAAAGGCATCATGAGAGTGTACTGGAAAATCTGGGAGACAAAATGTTCTAGATACAAATCCCCATCGCCATTCTGTATAGTTTTAGGAAGTGAGTTAAACTCTCTGTTCCTCTTTTGTATCTTAGGAGTAATAATGCCCGTGTCAGTGGGTCATGTGAGGATTTAATGAAATAATATGCAAATATGGTAGGAACAGCATAGCATAGGTAGGACTCAGGAGTTGAGTTCAAATCTCAGCTTTTCGGGCTTCCCTGGTGGCACAGTGGTTAAGAATCCGCCTGCCAATGCAGGGGACATGGTTTTGAACCCTGGTCTAGGAAGATCCCACATGCCTCAGAGCAACTAAGCCTGTGCACCACAACTACAGAGCCTGCGCTCTAAAGCCTGTGAGCCACAACTAATGAAGCCCGAGCACCTAGAGCCCGTGCTCCGCAACAAGAGAAGCCACCTGATAAGAAGCCTGTGCACCGGAACGAAGAGTAGCCCCCGCTGCCACAACTAGAGAAAGCCCGTGTGCAGCTACAAAGACCTAATACAGCCAAAAATAAATAAATTAAATAAATTAAACTTTTAAAAATCTCAGCTTTTCTGCTTACCTACTGTGTGTTGCTTACCTTCTTGTGCCTCAGTTTCCTAATCTGTAAAATGGGTATTATAATAGTAACTACCTCTTGGGTGGTTGTAACATTGAATGAGATCATACATGTAAAGTGCTTAGAACAGAAGAGTAAAGCTCAATAAATATTAGCTGTGATCACAGGAAGGGCCCACCTTGGTCCCACGCATTAATGGGTACTCAGTGAATGGAAGCTCCTGTTAGTTAAATGGGTGATCAGTTGAGGAGAACAAGAAACCCAGTAAGAAGAACAATAGCACGAGCTGTGTCCTGAGCCAAAGCTGAACCCTGTGACCAAGTAAATTTTGACTGACTTTTTGTCCCATGGCCATTATTAATAAACATGCATAGCATGTTCTGCAGTGAGGGGGGGAAATTTTACACATGAGCACTGCACCCTGAAAGTAATAAAAAAATTATGTCTGGTTCAGGTTGCCTGAATAAATGAAACTTTGAGCATTTCCACATTAGCATGGATCCCCAGCGAGAGCAACTATATTCCTGATTTTCGCCTTTCTGTATGTGATAATCACATCAGAATGCTGCCTTTTCCCTATCACGAACAGACTGATGTACGCTTGGTAACCTTGAGAATCTTGTGGTTTTGTTCTCTAAATAGCTTTGTGTTTTCTATGGGAAGAGGTGGTCCTACTGAAGTCAGACTCCCTTCACTTGTCACAGGTCGACTTCTTTTCTTTCCTCAACTTTTGTCTTTGAGTCTTCTGTTGACAGTTACGAGGCCACTGGAGACCAGTTTATTGTTCAGCGTTCCCAGCTCTGAAGTTTCTGATCATGATACTACCTGTAGATGAAGCTTTGATTAAAGAGTTGGCAGCTAGGATGTGAGTGCTGGGAGCAGCATAATGGGGAAAGAGGATTCCAAGTCGATACATCTGCTCCTAGATGCAATGGGTTATCTTCTGCATCTGGCAAATAAGATGGGAAAATGTGTTAGTTCTTAAGCAAGGAGCTGCAATCACTTGGGCATGGAGCTACACAAAAGCTGTGCTAATTAAGTTTAGGTAAAGATGGCACCATCTGAATTTCAAATCATGGAACATGATTTACTCGCTTATAAATAAATACAAATATTTATAAATAAAGATATATAGAGAAAATATATTAATATCTATATTAATTTAAAGTGTTATATAATATATTGTATAAATGTATTATAATATTTATATGTTATAATATTACTGTAGTATACTATATATTCCCAGCACCTAGAACAGCTCCTGGCACACTGTAAGGGCTCCACAAACATTTGTTGAATGAAGACAAGACCTAGAAAGAAGAAACAAAGCAGGGAAGGAGTGAACTGTTCAGACATTCATTTCAAAGGGCTCGTTCTGAGTACGAGGTGAAGAAAAGACCAATAAAAGGCAGGGGTGGAAGGGCAGAATGGGCAGGGCAGGAGCAGGGAGACCAGTTAAGAGGCTCCTGCAATGATCCAGAGGAAAGAAGATGATGGTTTAATGATCATCTGGGTGAATATGGGCTTTTGTGCCTTACACATGTGGTTGAACAGACATTAATGTTACAGCCATCTGAAAAATACACTGTTTAAGGAGAGCTCTGGAAAGGAACTTCGAAAGATAAATCAACTTCTTATTTTAAGAATAAAAAATAAGCTCCGAATATTTGATTATTTTAAAGGAATTTCCTGTGCACGTGCAAAATGCCCGGCTTTTATTCTCTATTAAGACATGCAGAGTCTATTATTACAGCCTTGATGTTTAACTTACCATCAAAGAGAGCAGACCACGATGACCAGATCTCAAGTTCAAGAATGTTAAACACTGTTCACAATATGCCCCAGACTCAAAATGCGTTCTTTAATACTGAATAGCATGGTTCACAAAGGACATACTCTTTCTTCCAGAAATAGGGTGACGATGTGGGGGTCATTGGTATAATATCCCAAAGATGACAGTGTGACATTTAAGAGGCCAAGAAACAGGATGGGATACGAAGTCCACACCCGGACTTCTAAACCCAGTTCTGCCTTGTATGAGCTGTGTGGCCTTGGACAAGTTACTCAGCTGTTCTTGGCCTGAATGTCTTCACCTCATTATCACTGCTAATAGTGCCTGGCACTTTGCATGCATATCACAGCGCAGAACTTTACGACTTTCATTTCAGCAAGGGAGGCTGCTATTGAGTTACCAGCTGCCTGTATCTCTAACGGGGAAGATAGCGAGTCATTTTCCAGGAAATCATTTTGTACTTGGAAGAATTCTTCAGAGGCCTTCTGGTTATGTGAATGTAGGATGAGAAGAGCCCCATTGCTCTGGAGGAAAGGCTCAGTAGGACAGTTTCTTGGCCTAGAAAAAGCTATTCCTCCCCAGCCTCTTCCAATTTTGCGTAAGGGCAAAGGAGACCACTGGGGAGAGAAGGTCAGAGGGGCTGGCCCTTTCTCTTTGTCGGTTCCACTGCTAGAACCTCTCTGATGGATGCAGGCGACTTGACTAAGGCCAGCTGGCAGGAAAAGATCCTCCCAGGGGCCTGGGAAGGGGAAAGATACACATGGTTGTTATTATCATAGAGTAAACATCAATAATCACTAACAGTTGAACTGCTTTACAGTTTACAAGGCATTGTCACATATACGAATATCATCTTCACACTACCGTGGTTTGACCTGAATTCTCAGAACGAGGAAGCCATGCGCCCCCATCCCTGTACACCTAAAAATGGTCTGCCTGGGATTCCATCCAAGAGATGCCCTAGTAGGTGTCCAGCATCTGTGATTTCAGATTCTTGAATACTAGCCTCTTCACCCCACATCTGGCCCTTAAATTCTTTTTGTCACCCTTTTCATTACCACTCATTCTCTCCCCCAGTTATAATTCTTCCTGAGTCCCATCATTTCAGTTTATAGCTCACTTTTCCCCTGGCTTTTGATGCCCTGCTCTACCTCTTGTCTGCTACATTCTTCTCTCTTCTTTAGCTTAATAATTGCATATTCACATCCTTCTAGGTCCACCTCTGCCAACTCACCTTGGCCCACAAAACCTTCCCTTGATTCACTGCCCCATAAGCAGTTCCTGACACCTTCAGGGACAGAACCTGGGCAGCTAATTCCATCTGACCAATGAAGACCCTGCCCAGATCCATACAACCAACCAGACTGTGTCGCCCCAATGTGAAGCCTGGCTCTCAGACCCCTCCTACAACTATATCTGCACTCTCTCCCGCACATGAGGTCACCTTTCACATCGATGTAGTTTCGTGACATCCAGCCGTGCGATGCATCCATTAAAACACAGGGTATTTTATTTGATAGGATAGAGTTTCATCACATTCTTATCTCCTGGGGTGACATCCCATCCAACAGCACCATCGTGGCCAGAGTGGCCTTCTTTTAGGGTAAGCAGGAAGCAGCAGTGATAAGTCCATTCGTCCTAACTCAAATCAAAACTTAGACCAAGGAGACATGGCTGCAAAAGGGCCAGTGAGTAGCCTGACCTAAAGAAATGGCCTCAGGGGGCCAGAATCTGCCAAACAGCTGACCAGTGAAATCTAAATTGGCAATGAGGTCCAGTCCCCATTTCAAAGGGGAAATTAAAACCAGGCTTTCTGGGAGGGCAGGCCCTCATCAGAAGGGAGAGGATGCTTGTAACCAAGGCAACGTGCAAACACCAAATTTTCCTTTCTCCTCTCCAGTGGCCAACTTCCAAACAGTCCTCCTACGCTTGTAAATCTCGGGGAGAGGTGTCAAGAGAGGATGAAGACATCTTATCATTCCCTGAGAAAATCCAAAAGGCTTAGGAAAAAAAAAGAAAAAGAAAAAAAGGTAAAGAAAAATCACTATAGTTGGCTATATCAGCAGAGAGACTTCCATAATAAATATAGGAAGACATATAAGTCTTCCCAGATTGAGGTCATAAAGATTCTTCTAGAAGGATTAGAAATTCAAAATAAAGTTATGTAAAAACAGATAGTCAACAGTCTCTTACATGGATGTAGGGCACAGCTGTGCGTGTTTTCCATACATGACTATCTTGTGAGGTAGATCTCACTGTCTCCATCGGCAGGGGAAGAAAATAAGGTCCAGGCCACGTGAATAAACTGTCCAAGGTCTGGGGCACAGTGCAGAACCTCCAACGGAGTCAGTCCTTGGTAAATGCTTTATAAACGAATGAACACAGCTCAGGTCAGAACTGATGGTGGACGGAGAGTTTCCAACACGAGTTCAGTTTCTTGCTGTCCTGCTCCAACCTAGTGGTACTGAATTCCTGTAGGGGCTTCACTCTTTCATTCATCAACCCAGGGAATCCTCAGTGAGACCCCATTGTGTGCCAGGCCCCGGGTGAAGAAATAAACCCAGCAGTGAGGGAGGCCTGGGCCCTCAGGGAGCTCACACCCAAATGGTGGGCATAAGGGTGGAGGTAGAGAGCAAGAAGAAAGAGGTCAACAAGGCGATTTCAGATTGTGATAAATGCTCTCAAGAGAACACACAGGGTGAGGTGTCGGGGAGTAACTAAGCCAAGGTGTATATAGGGGGTTTCTAGAGGGGGCTCTGAAGAGCTGCTTTTGAACATCATGGCTAGACATATACATATACATACAGCACATATACATATACGTATACATATACAGCACATATCGCCCAACAGTTCTAATATCTATAAGCTTCAATTTAAGGACTCTTGTAGGGAGCTCAGGTTACTGTTAATTTCCATACCGTTCGGATGGAAATTTTTAGTAAGTATTGTGCACTTCACTGCTTTATAAAGCACTCAAGTGAGGTCTAGAGGGCTATAGCTCTGTACTCAAGGGTCCCACTAAATGATAATTTTGTTATTTCCTTTTGTCTGTCAACTGTCATTTCTTAGTGGAGCAACATCGGTAGAGCCACCCTCATATTTCTAATCAGTTTTGAACTATGACACGGGACGAACAATTTTAAATTGCTGATACACTAAAGTCAATAGTCTTTGGTAAACTGTTTTCAGTGACTCCTGAGATGGCGAAGGACAAGCAGGGGAAGTAGCCGCGGTCAATCCTTTCTTTTTTTTTTTTTTTTTTGCGGTACGCGGGCCTCTCACCGTCGTGGCCTCTCCCGTTGCGGAGCAACAGGCTCCAGACGCGCAGGCTCAGCGGCCATGGCTCACGGGCCCAGCCGCTCCGCGGCATGTGGGATCTTCCCGGACCGGGGCACGAACCCGCGTCCCCTGCATCGGCAGGCGGACTCCCAACCACTGCGCCACCAGGGAAGCCCAATCCCTTCTTTCTTGAGCAAATTACTTAAGAGCACACAAGTAGTTAATAACAGAAGCAAGATGAGAACACAGCATCCCAACCAAGTTCAGGGCTCCTTCTAATCTAGACCACAGGAATCTGTGGAGCCTCAGTGCTTTCATGAAAAGAAGAATTGCCCTGAGGTTATTTCTGGCTTTAAAACTCTACGATGAAGGATTTTCACTTGCAGCCAAGGTGGAGTAACAGGAACTTAGATTCACCCTCCTTTAGAGACAACTGAAATCACTTAAAAAACATATATGAAACAATGCTTTTGAAGACAGTGGGCATCAAGCAATGAAGACTAGATGGAAAACAAGGTGAGCCAATGATTTTCCTATAGCTTCTGTCTTGAAAGAGCTCCCAGGTCATGGGGGAGGGAGGGAGAGCCCAGGTAACAGCCCATGAATTTCCTAAGTTGAAGATACAGAGCTGAGAATCCAGGAAGACTGAGGGAGCTAGGACAGGACGGAGTCCTGTAGGGGAGATAGTTGCACAGAAAGAAAACTCCAGAGAGCCACAGAGGACTCTCCTTAAGTATTCAGCAGAAACCTGAATGGTGTGGGCATGTGAGAAGACTATCTGAGGCCAGAAAAAGAGTCATCCAAAAGGATGAGAGGGAACAGCATACAGCATTCACACAGGCAAGGAAGAGTATCTACTCCCAAGAGCCAAACTGGAAAACTTCATACATCACAGGGCATTGGATGGAGTGCTTGGAAGGGTCTTGTCTCAGGACTGGTGGATAGAACAGGGAGCCCTAGACTAAATATTGCCCTGGTCCCATTTCATAGGCTTAAAAGGAAGATCTAAAAGGATCAGACTATTTCAAATTACCTATGTCCCAGAAGAAAGGTCAAGAATATTTACAGGAGTACAAAAATAGCTGGCAACCAAGAAGGTAAAATTCACAATATTTGGTATCCAGTCAAAGATTAGCAGGCTTGCAGAGACAGGAAAATTTGACACATAATGAGAATAATCAACAAATTGACACAAACCTAGAACTGACACTGATATGAGAAATAGCAAATGGGAACATTAAAAGTTATTATAACTACATTCATATATATATATATATATATATATA
>NW_006774244.1:523803-559109 GCF_000442215.2 Lipotes vexillifer | reverse complement strand
GTTCGTGCCCTGGTCCGGGAAGATCCCACATGCCGCGGAGCGGCTGGGCCCGTGAGCCATGGCTGCTGAGCCTGCGCGTCCGGAGCCTGTGCTCCGCAATAGGAGAGGCCACGACAGTGAGAGACCCGCGTACCGCAAAAAAAAAAAAAAAAAAAAAAAAAAAAAAAAAAAAGACCAAAGGGTACAAACTTTCAGTTATAAGATGAATAAGTTCTGCCATTTTAAGGACTGGGGGAAAGTTAGGACAGAAAGCAATATTTGAAGAAAAAAAGTTCTGAATTTCTTGAAAACTATAAATCCAAGATTTATAGTTCAATTCAATTCAATCTATAATTCAAGAAGTTCAATTAATCCCAAATACAATAAATATGAAAAAAATACATCAAGGTACATCTTAATCAAATTTCTCAAAACAAGTAAAAAAGATAACATTTAAAGTATCCAGAGGAGCAACAACAAGGGGTTAACTTCCAAAATATAGAAACAGCTCATACAACTCAGTATCAAAAAAAACAAACAACCCAATCAAAAAATGGGCAGAAGACCTAAACTGACATTTCTCCAAAGAAGACATACAGACGGCCAACAGGCCCATGAAAAGATGCTCAACATTGACAATTATTAGAAAAATGCAAATGAAAACCACAATGAAGTGCCACCTCACCTAGGCCAGAATGGCTCTCCTCAAAAACTCGACAAGTAACAAACGCTGGAGCGGGTGTGGAGAAAAGGGAACCCTCCTCCGCTGTTGATGGGAATGTAAATTGGTGCAGCCACTGTGGAAAATAGTACGGAGGGTCCTTAAAAAACTAAAAATAGAGCTACCATATGATCTAGCAATACCACTCCTGGGCATATATCCCCAAAAGATGAAAATACTAACTCTAAGAGATAGAGACACCCCAATGTTCATAGCAGCACTATTTACAATAGCCAAGACATGGAAACAACCTAAATGCCCATCAACAGATGATTGGTTTAAGAAGATGTGATACACACACACACACACACACACACACACACACAATCAAATATTACTTAGCCAGAAAAAAGAATGAAATATTGCCATTTGCATGGATGTACCTAGCGAGTGAATATCATATGAAGAAAAGTAAGTCAGAGAAAGACAAATATCATATGATATCACTTATATGTGGGATCTAAAAAATGATACAAATGAATCTATATACAAAGCAGAAACAGACCCACAGACAGAAAACAAACTCATGGTTACCAAAGGGGGAAGGAGGGGAGGGCTAAATTAGGAGTATGGGATTAACAGATGCAAACTACTACATATAAAATAGATCAAAAAACAAGGATTTACTGTATAGCACAGGGAACAATATTCAATACCTTGTGATAACCTATAATGGAAAATAATCTGAATATATATGTACCTGAATCATTTTGCTGTACACCTGAAACTAACACAATATTCTAAACCAAATATACTTCAATACAAATAAAAAATAAGTAAAAATAAAGTAGCCAAAGGAAAAGACATGTTATATACAGAAGAACAAAGAAAAGGATAACAGCAGGTTTATCTTCAGAAACAATGAAATCAGAAGACAGTAGAGTAACATACTTTAAGTTTTGAAAGGAAAAAAAAGTATCATCCTAGAATTATTTTCCCACCATAAATATCTTTTAACAACAAAGATGAATGCAATAGAATAGTATTTGGTGATAAAAAGGAATAAAGTACAGATATAAGCTACAACATGGATGAACCTTGAAAACATGCTAAGTGAAAGAAGCGTGTTACAAAAGATTGCATATTGTACGATTCATTTATGCGAAAAATCCAGAATAAGCAAATCTATAGAGGCACAAAGTTGAGGATTTGTTGCCTAGGGCTGGGAAGGTCAAGGAGAGGGAGGAATTCAGAGTAACTGCTAATGGCTACAGGCTCTTTTCTGGGGTGAGGAAAATATGAAATTAGATTATGGTTTTGGCTACACAGCTCTGTGAATATGCTAAACACCACTGAATTATACACTCTATATGAGTGAAGTGTATGGTATGTGAATAACATCTCAATAAAGAGTTTTTTTTAACATCTTTATTGGGGTATAATTGCTTTACAATGGTTTGTTAGTTTCTGCTTTATAACAAAGTGAATCCGCTATACATATACGTATATCCCCTCCCACTAGCTATCTATTTTACATTTGGTAGTGTATATATGTCCATGCCACTCTCTCACTTTGTCCCAGCTTAACTTTCCCCCTCCCTGCTTCCTCAAGTCCATTCTCTACGTCTCTGTCTTTATTTCTGTCCTGCCCCTAGGTTCTTCAGAACCATTTTTTGTTTTTAGATTCCATATATATGTGTTAGCATACGGTATTTGTTTTTCTCTTTCTGATTTACGTCACTCTGTATGACAGACTCTAGGTCCATCCACCTCACTACAAATAACTCAATTTCATTTCTTTTTATGGCTGAGTAATATTCCATTATATATATGTGCCACATCTTCTTTATCCATTCATCTGTCAATGGACACTTAGGTTGCTTCCATGTCCTGGCTATTGTAAATAGAGCTGCAGTGAACATGTGGTACATGACTCTTGTTGGTACATGACTCTTTTTGAATTATGGTTTTCTCAGGGTATATGCCCAGTAGTGGGATTGCTGGGTCATATGGTAGTTCTATTTTTAGTTTTTTAAGGAACCTCCATACTGTTCTCCATAGTGGCTGTATCAATCTACATTCCCACCAACAGTGCAAGAGGGTTCCCTTTTCTCCACACCCTCTCCAGCATTTATTGTTTGTAGATTTTTTGATGATGGTCATTCTGACTGGTGTGAGGTGATACCTCATTGTAGTTTTGATTTGCATTTCTCCCATGATTAGTGATACTGAGCATTCTTTCATGTGTTTGTTGGCAATCTGTATATCTTCTTTGGAGAAATGTCTATTTAGGTCTTCTGCCCATAATAAAGGTGTTTTAAAAGGCAAAAGTAAAACTTTTGAGGATATATAAAAGATGAAAGAATTAATTACCAACAGAGTTAAACTCTAAGAAGTATTGATATTAAAGGAAGTCCTTTTTCAGATGGAAGAAAAATGATACCAGATGGAAATATGGATATACACAAAGGAATGAAAAACACTGGAAATGGTAACTACATGGTAATATATTGTGAAGACTTTCCCATGTCAATAGTCTACAATTGAATATTTACCAGCTGCATGGTTTTCTATCCTAAGGATCCACCATCATTACTTAAACCTGGTGAGATGGGAGGGGCTGTGATTCAACACACAGGTGAGGAGTTGACCTTATATGGGGGAAAGACACTTTTCCACTGCACAGGAAGAAAGAATATGTGCAGATAGTGGTAGATTGCAAAGAAAATTTTTTTCTTCTTTTTTTTCTTTTTGGATCATAAGGTAAGAGGAAGCACAAAATGGCAAAAACAGAAAGTAGTCAGATCTTCCTTGCTAGAGTCCAGTTCAAAATAAAAATGGTGACCGTTTGCAAGGATTTTTGTGGGTAAACATAACCTGGAGATTTAGAATCATTAATAAACTAAAAAGAAAAGTATCCTGCTCAAGACTATAGATAGAATTGGATTTGATGTAAGCAGTTATTTAGAACAGTTCCAGTAGGTGAAATATGTAATTGCATCTAGGTGTTGGCATATCTTTAAGTGGAGAAACCCGGCAGGCACCACCTTAATCAACTGATCAAGGTCCACATCACCAGCTGTAAGATGTATTGACATCGTGTACCATCTGAAGTGATGCAGTGAGAAAGACACATTACTTCTGTGGTATTCTCACCAAAATGTATCACTTTAGTCTAAGTACGAGAAAACATCAGGCAAACACAAATTGAGAGACAGTCTGAAAAATAACTGATCCACAGTCTTCAAAGGGATCAAGTTATAAAGGGTAAGGGAGAACAGGATCTGACATAGACTAGAGGAGCAAGGAGACATGATAACTAAATGCAGTATGGGATCCTGGATGCAATCCTAGAAGAGAATTCTGTGAAAATTGGTCAAATTTGAGTTAGATCTATATTTTAGTTAATAGTTTGTTTCAGTGTTAATTTCTTGGTTTTGATCATTGTGTTATGGACTTCAGGTGTTAACCTTAGGGGACGTTGAATGAAGGGTAGGCAGGAACTCTACTACTCTTTTAACTTTTGTGTAAATAAAAAATAATTTTTACATAGACAGTTTCTTAAAGCTGTATTACTTATCAGGTAATCAGATGACCAGCAACCTCAACCATCTGGAATAGAACTGGAGTCCTAAAATGAAATGAAAGAGCTTTCAAACACAAGAAAATGAGTCATCACTAAGCCATTATACCTACAGGCCAGGTTATTGCGGGACCTAAAGTTGACCTTGGCTGTAACATGCTAAAGATGGCCTAAGGTAGGTTCTCAATAACAGGTGGGTCATCCTCCTTTATACAGGCAGCCCTCGCCGAAGAGGCACTAAGGTCACAGTGCATCAGGAAGTAAAAACCTAGGTTTTTTTTCATGTCTTCTCCCTCATTCATTCTTTCAACAAGTATTTATTGAGCACTTACTAACAACTACACTCCACTCAGCCACCTTTTGTGAGTTTGCAGGAAGTTTTCATTCTTGTTCTTCTAAACCAAGACTCAACAAACTTTCTCTGTTAAGGGCCACAGAGTAAATATTTTAGTTCTTGCAAGCTGAATGATCTCTGTCTTAACTACCCAACTCTGCCTTCATAGCACAAAATCAGCCATAGAAAGGACATAAATGAGTGGGAATAGCTGTGTTCCAATAAAACTTAATTTATGGAGAGAAAGAAACAACGGTGGTGGACCAAAGTTAGCCCGCGGATTGTAGTTTGCTGTCCTCTGTCCTAAAAATTCAGGAAACACATGAATATTCCCACCAGCCTAATATGGAGAAGATAATCTCATCCAAAACTCCGAAATGAATTTCACCAAAATGAAGCAAAACTCCAAAATAATTTAGTTTTCAAACTAGGTCATGGATAATGGACACGAGCTTCAGGATTTCACACTTTCAGCTGAATATTTGCCTGTGGAAGTTTCTTTTTACATATAAAAATATTTAAGATGACTTACGCTGTCAAGCAAAGGCATGCGTGCAACCAGAGTTTAGCCTCTGGAGGCCTCCCTGACCCTTGACCCTTTTAGGGGTTGCAATTCGGCATCTGTGACTGGTCTTTATTCTTAGATATTACGCTTTAAATGCAGTTCAGTAAAGCCACAATTACAGATTCCAAATGCGCATTCTCATCATTGCTTTTGAAAGGGGGTGTTTTAGAGAGTGTGGAATGGCTCTGAAATGAACAGAGAAGGCAACAAATAGCAACCTGGTGTCTAGTTTCCTTCACTCCGGGGAAAGAGAGGCATTTCTGAAATCTGTCTGGATGATACAACTTGGCCTGAGTTACCTGCCCAGAAGGAGTCTGAAATGGTCTCGCCTCAGGAAACAATGGGGCCACTGTCCTGCTGCACGAGTCATGATGCTCAAGGTGGAAGCTCGACTCTGCTGCCACACCTGCCAGGTAGCAGCCACTTCTCTGAACCTCAGCTTCCCTCAAACAAGTAATTTATAGTGATATTAAATTTTCATTTTCCATTGGATGCCACACTTTTAATAGGAGAAGCAACTTTCACTACAGTGTGGAAGAGTAATACAATTTTCTTAAGTACCTACCCCCAAGGGGTATTCTAAATGTTAAGGCCCCATCCCGCTTGCAGATTTACAACTAAAACCTGTTGTAAATGGGAAGCTTTATTCCAGGCTAAGAATACAACCTTAAATAAACATCCACTTTATAGTATTCAGAAACAAAGAACCCCTACCCACACATTGAATATTAGGCTTAGATCTGGACATATACACAAAGATAGCTTTAGACTAGCATTTCCCAGTGTAAGCTCTTTTGCAAGATTTAGTAATTCTGTGGAAAATCAGTTAGGGATGTATTTGACTGCATTTAAAAAGCTTACAAAAGGCTCAAAAGGCAACTATCAATAGCTTGAATAAATAGGGTTTTGTTTTTATTTCATATGACAAGAATTGAGACGTGACAGACAACCCAGGACAATGTGCCTCAGTTTAGTGCTGTCACTAGAGATCCAGGATCCTTTTGTCTTTCCTCTTAGTCAGACTTAATCTGTTGGCTTCTCACCTCTAGGGGACGATTCAGCTGCTGTAGCTCTAGACATCACATCCATATTCCAAGCAGGAAGAAGAGCGGGGCTAAGGAAAATATCCTGAAATGGTTTCCTCCTTTCATCAGTGAAGGAAAAACTATATTGGAGGCCTCTCAACACCCCTAAAACTTCCATACAGACGTCCCTTTGCATTCTGTTGCACATTTATGAGCCCTATGACTACCTCTAGCATAAAGAAACTGGGATAGTAAGAATGTTGGCTTTCTAACCTCTATAATAGAGGGTGGCAAGGAGGAAGGGGGTGGATGGGTGTCAGAATAGCGAACCCAATTTGTCTACCATAACACATTATAGGTATTTTTATATTTCTATTTTTTGTGTTTTCCCATTTGTCAATAATAAAAGTATTTATTTTATTATTAAAAAAGAGTAATTTAAAAATGTTGTGATAACTGAATTGTCATTGAAGTCATTGTTTCTAACCCAATAAAGATGTTGGTGTTTAAATAAATGTCATTAATTTATAATTGCTCTTCCAACATATGCTCTACAGTAGGAGGTGGCAAACCAGGCCACAGGACAAATCAGCCCACCACCTGTTATAAATAAAGTTTTATTGGAACACAAACACATTCATACGTTTACTATTGTCTGCAGCTGCTTTTGTGCTACTACAGCAGAGCTGCGTAGCTGTGGCAAAGACCATGTGACCTCTACACCTAAAATATTTACTGTCTGGCCCTCTACAGAAAAATTTGCCAACTCCTGACTGATAAGGTATGCCCTAGAAGAAGCTAGTTCATCCTGCAGAATCTCAGACTCCTCCTGAGGGTCTTCAAGACTGATTGAAGTATTTTTAATGAAAACAATATCCCCATATGGATCTGGTGATGCCAGCTTTGCCAGCTACAGAGACTGATCTGGCCCCTGTGTATTTTGCACTGGGCCACAGGTTTGCCTTTGTTTTAGATGAACTCGTTCTAGCTTCCCACTAAAAATAAGATGTTATGTATAAATCAGCTACTTGGAGAAGAGGATTATTTAGCAAAATACTGGGTTTTTTATATTTGATTTTTCAGAATACCAAGCAATGAACCCATTGGCTCAGGGACCACCATCATAGCTGAACCAATAATAAATTGTCTTGCTTTTATAGACTTTGCGAACAAAAACTTTTTAAGAAAAAACTAAATCTTGTCTAAACCAGGGCGAATAGGACATGAGCTACAGAGAGCTCACTGGAAGCTCATTCTGTATCCCTCCATCTCCTTTAAGAGCAGGACCCATCTGCCCCTCTTGCTGGGCTGTAATTCATCCCAACAGCCTCTGGGGTTTAAGTAATGGCCATCCTTTGCTAATGGAACAGTTAATCTCTCCAGTATTAACTGTGGCTGATCTCAAGTTCTGGCTTTGGTTAAAAATCCAATAAACTTGGATATGAATCTCCAGAACACTGAGCTGCCTTTGCCAGTCGCCCTAGGTAAAAGTCCAGGGGAGACCCAGATGCCCTGTGGCCTTCTCCAGTGCCTTCTTCCTGCCCTAGTTTCTGAGCTGCTGACCACATGGCACGCTTTGCAATGGGTCAGCAGTTGTGGCTGGCTTGGCCTGCGGTGCTGCTAATTATATAAGCTATACTTACCTAGAAAGTATGGGTGGTTTCTTATGAATCTGGCTACTATGATTACAAATTTTAATTCCTAAAAGTAACCCAAAATGTAGGTTTTTTTTTTTTTTTTTTTTTTTTTTTACCCTAGCCCCTGCATTCCCCCCAAAGCGATACAAATGCCTGCAGCAACAAAAAGACATTTGTACGGAAGAAGAAAGCAAATCCTTTTCTTTTATGCTCACCTACTTTGTGCTTTACATACTGTAGCTCATGTCCTGTTGTCTGCTTGACAGCCCTGTGGGGTCGGGCCTTACATGGCTGATGAGGAAACTGAGAGGTCAAGTGACTCGTCGAACGTTCCAAAGATAAGAGACTAGCCAGGCTCGAGAGCAGGCCTGTCCTACTCCAAAAGCAACCTTGGGGTCATTAGATGACAAACCCAAGGATCTAGAGCCAATCTATAAATCATCAGTCTCTTGGGCCCTGGGCCTTTTAGCCAGCCTGGTCTAGCCCATGCCCGGGGCCCAGAAAGGCAGTTATCCTGAATTCACAAAAATGAGCCAAAAGTCCAAGAGTGCAAAGCTCTGAGGGCCTGAAGCTGGAGCAGGTCAGGAATACCTTAAGAGAGTTCAAGACCCGTGTCTCACCACCTCCGAAGCCCTGCTCTGTGCCTCAATCCTTCCCAATCAGCACTGATCCATCCAATTCTTTTGTTCTCCACAACTTCACAATCACTTACAAGGCTATTAATTATGCTGATCAAGTAGTAACTCAGCTGACCTGGAACAGACACTGTCAGTGCTACACCCGGATTCTCTCAGATCTGTTTTATACTGGTTTTGTACGTTTATCCCCAGTTTCTGTGTGCTTTACTTCTAACTGCCTCATCTACGACTTTCTTTGGGGAAATAGTCTTGAACCACTGAGCCAGTTTCCCTATGTACAGACAGCTAGAAGCTCCCAATGGTTTAAATCCTCTCAAGGCAGCCTCTAGCCAATGGCTGACTGGTTGGGAGTAGGAAAGCCCAGCTCCCTTGCCTCCAGGTGGGACAAACTCTCAAGATGTCACTCATACTCCAGAGTTCCCTGCAGGATCAGGCTGAGACTAGAACTTTGCCTGAAATTGTCCCCTTGACCAACTGCTTTCTCTTCTCTGAGGGACTTTCCTTACGCCTTTTCCAGCTTCTCCTGGGAACACACTCAATAAATTACTTGTGCACAAATTGTCGTGCTCCTGGGGAACCCGTCCTAAAACAACAGCAGAGATTAAAATTACTCCCTGCGATTTTGCAGCTTCCAGCAGCATAGCTCTCCTGCCCTCATCGAGCTCATAACAGCAATGATCCTGCACCTCCTCTCCGGTTCCTGACTTGCTCCAGCTCCACCATTTTTCTGTTCTGATTCTCTATCTTTAGATCTAACTTTTCTTCATGATTATCAAAAGCTTAATGGTCACATACAAAACAATCAAAAAAGCCAGAATCCAAACTAGGTTCGTCTGATTCCAAGTTCATGCTATTGATCATGGGATGCCTACCCCTGAAGTTTTGTCTTTGTAGCTGATCTCTGGGATGCTGATTCTAGAATATCTTCCAAAGACTCTAATTAGGATTTCCCCCCATAGAGCTTTCACAGTTCAGATTCCCTCAAGCCTTTCTATCTGACCATTTAGAACCTAATGTCTGGCCCATCCAATGTCCCCAAATGAAAGACATGATATTTTGAGCTTTATTCACTCATGCCCACAGTCTAGAAAATATGTATTGAATGCATTCTCTATACTGGGCTATATTTGAAACATTATTGGATTAGGGAAGGAAGGGAAGGACATTAAAGGCTCTTACTCTTTTTTTCTGGTTTTAATTTACTTTAATGCCTTTCCCCAAACTCCACCAAAAGTTAAAAACAATATAACACAATAACAATGGGCTTTGGAGAGGAATTAAAAAAAAAAAGAACCTGAATTTTTAAATATTCCAAGCAAACTACTAGCTCTGTGAGATAGGGTAGGTTCATGTAAGGTGACTCAAAAGAGGTTCTCAACCTGGATACATCCAGGAGATATTTGGCAATGTCTGGAGACACTTGTCACAACTGGGGGATGGGGTTCTACGCCAGTGTATAAAGGCCAGAGAGGTAACTAAGCAACCTGCGATGCACAGGACAGCCTCTCATAGAAAAAAAAAAAAAAAATGGCCCCAAAATATCAATAGTGCTGAGGTCAAGAAACCCTGCTTTATAGTAATAGCTCTGAAATCACAATGTGGACATAGAAACAAATGAACAACTAGCTCCCACTAAGTTGGAGTGCCCCCTTTCTCTCCCTCCCTCCCTCCCCTGTAACATGGAATACGAACACATTCTCAGATCTGGGACTTTGCTGGGAAACATGAGTCCTGGCCTAACTCTACCTGCCCGCTCCCATCCCATCCCAAGAGAATTGCTTAAATTCACAAGGCAACTTTTCTCACTTCAAAGGAGATACTCTGTTCTCTTTGCAGTGACAGAGATTAAATAGGTGCTTATCATCCTAGCATATGTTGGGAGGCTAAGGCCTTTTCCTGTTTTCCGAAGATGGAAGCCACAAAGAGATCATATGGCAAGTGTCACGGCAACAAGATTTTATCCTGTGCTTTACTCTAAAAACCAGGCTGCAGGCATTTGCCTACATGACAAGCAGCAGCAGGTCTAAGCCCAGGTATGCCTCTGGGACTGATTCCACTTTACCCTTTCCTAAAGCTACGGTATTCTTAACAAATTTCACATCCTTTTGTATCATTAATTAGAATTTGCCCAGACTAGGAAGCTATGGCCATGGATTCAGTCATTCTTTTTTTATTTTTATTTTTATTTTTTTTTGCGGTACGCGGGCCTCTCACTGTTGTGGTCTCTCCCGTTGCCGAGCACAGGCTCCGGACGCGCAGGCTCAGCGGCCATGGCTCACGGGCCCAGCCACTCTGCGGCATGTGGGATCTTCCCGGACCGGGGCACGACCCGTGTCCCCTGCATCGGCAGGCAGACTCTCAACCACTGCGCCACCAGGGAAGCCCCAGTCATTCTTGATTGGAGTTTCAGCTGAGTCACTCACTCCTGTGTTGTCCACTATGGTAGCCACTAGCCACAAATGTCTATTTAAATTGAAGTTAATGAAAACATCTAAAAAATTGAAAACTTAGCTCCTTAATCATACTAGCTACATTTCAAGTGCTCAATAGCCCCTATGACTAGTGACTACCATATTGGACAATGTAAATATAGAATATTCCCATCATCACAGAAAGTTGGGCAGCTCTGTACAAATGACATTAGGCAAATCATTTAATTTCTTTGCGCCCTTGTTTCTTCAGCGGCAAAATGGAGACCATATCTCCTGACTTGTCCCTTTTCCAGAACTATTGGGAAGGTAAACCAATGGAGTGTGTGTGCTTTGTAAAATATAAAACAATATGCAAATATAAGTATTGTGACAAGAGCCCAGGTCATTTCCTTTAGCAAAGACGGTCAGACTTGCTTTATTGCCAAGAAACCATAATGCTTCTGTCCAGATCTTTTATTTCTGCGTTGATAAATTATTGCTCCAGGTGAATACCTTTAGGTTGAGGAATTTTTGTGGGTATGTTCCCCCTCCTTCGTATCTAAAGTCTCTGCTGTGTACACAGTAAATCCACTGGGCTATTCAAAGAGTTTTGTAGGTTGTGAAGTTTCCCTTTGCCTACTGAGGAAGTTTTCACTATCGTTTTGCATTTGCCTTCTAAAAAGTCAGCCCAGATCCTCCATCCCTAATGGGGTATCTGACCAAATTCAGTCCCTGGGCTTGAGGAAGTCTTTGAATTCTTCTTATTTAGGATGAACAAAGCCTTCCAAATCAAATAGAAGGAATAATTCCCGTTAAGCCCCGAGTAGTGTTTGGTGTTTTCTCCGCTGTCAGCTGGAACACCCTCCACTGAGAGAGCAAATCTCTGTTTTCACTTAGGCTTGTCCTGATCTGTCATAAGCCGTAGCTTGATGAAAGCGCTATAAGACAATAAGAAGTATGCGTGTCAAGTAATCGGCTAAATTATGTTTGAGAGGCCTCAATACATGCCAGCAGGGCAGCTCAGGCAATCTAGAAGGTGCCATTGGAGCCTGGAAGGTTGAGCCATTCCCATGCCTCTCAGAGGCCCTTGTGTCTTTCTAATCATAATAAACCTTGGCATCTGCGTGCTTTTCAGGGTGAAGATGCTTTATCAACATCCACTGTTGAGCCATGCCATTAATTACTGCTTACGTAAGGAAATGCTATAGACCAGAAAACGGAGTCCTGGAACCAGGCAGGACAAGAGGAAAACTTTAAGTGTTGCCTCGTTGCTCCTTCTATGTGTCAAGACTATTACAGTGAACAAAACAGACAAAAATCCTGCCCTCATGGAGCCTATGTTTTAGTGTGGAGGGGGAAGGGAGGAGGGAGAAAGGTAATAAAAAATGAACCAAAAAATATATGCAATAAGAAAAATATAATGGGACAAGGATGTTAAGAGTAAAATGAAGTGCTGAAATTTCACAAATAATGGCCAGGAAAGGCCTCACACAGTGACATTTCAGTAGGAACCTGAGGGAAATGAGAATGCAAGCCCTGGGGATTTCAGGAGGTAGAGCTCATCAGGCAAAGGAAGCTGGCAAGTGCAAAGGCCCTGAGGCAGAGGCATGCCTGGCCACTTTGTGGAAAAGTAGCAGATTAGAGTAGCTGAGGCAGAACAAATCAGGGGGAAGAAGGAACAGCTGGGAAGGAGGTCATAGAGGTGACATGGGGCCAGATCATATAGGGCCTCCTTCAGTGTTCTGCTCTGTAAGACAGGGGGACTCTTTGGAGGGTTTTGAGCAGAGGAATAAAATGATCTGACTTAAGTTATTAAAGGATCTTTCTGGATACTCTGTTGAGAGTAGACCAGGTGAGGGGAAAGCAATACGAGGATGAAAGCAGTTTATGATCAACAAACCTCACAGGGTTTCCTCTGTCCCCTATTTTCTATCAGCAGTTCACCAGCCTTTTCTCTAGGACCTGTAGTCATTCATATCAAATCAGTGCCATCCACCCAAGAGCCAGCTCGTAGATTGCAATGAATTGTACCATTGGATTCATTCTGTCCATCGATTCCACTCAGCTTCATAAAATCAGAGCTCATCATTGTTGGAAGGAACCCAAACAATTGCTTGGCTCAACTGTTATCCTTTTGAAAATTTTGAAATGGATCATACATACAGAGCCATTTCAAATGATAGCAATAAAGTAAGTATTTGTGTACTACTATCTAGCTACTAAAGAGAACATCACTAGTCCCTTACATACCCACTGGGTCCCTTCTCAGTCACATGGCTCTCCCTTCAGCCCCATCTAGAAGTAACCACTATCCTACCTTCTGTGTTAATCATTCCTCCACGGAGGTTTTGTTGGTGGATCTCTCACCTATGCATGAAGACCCAAATAATATGTTTAGCTTTGGAAAATGGGCAGCAGCACAAACCTGCATGTGTCCCCTCTAAATAGAGACCCACAGGAGGAGACAGGCTGAACTGAGTCTCTAGGGCATAGTCTGGCCCAGCCTCCCTGAGATTGTACAAGAGCCCCTTCAGGGCAAGCCACCAGGCAAGGTCACATATGAGTCCTCAAAACATAGAGCTCACTTAGAACATGACAGCTTATCTGGCAAGACAAGTGTGGGACAAGAACTAGATATGGGGAATAGTCAGAGAGAGTGGCCTGCTCTGAATGACATGGCCCGTGTCCAGCTCAAAAGATCAGGTTAAAACAGAGCATTTCTGTGGGTGAAGAGAGTGTCCTCAGCTTATGCAAGCAGCCAGGCATGGGGCAGAGAGCAAGGAGTCACTGAGCGTATGGTCAAGCCAGGTCTAGTCCAGAGCCCAGCCCACGCTCTCCCGGGTGTTCTGTCCCCGGGTTAGCTGGGGACTTGGTATTGACAGCACTCTGTGGGTCTGTCTCTGCTCAGATCTGGTGGGTTGCCCGTCATGTGTGGACACAGCTGCCATCCTGGGATAGACCTTCACCATCATTCCAGGAATTCCCCTCACCTCTCTCCTCTTTGGTCTCTGCTATGTGCTGTATCCACGTCTTTCTCATTCTTGATTTATTCTTTCGTTTTGTTGAAGTATATCCTCTAGGGGATTTTTGAGACCATTTTGTGACCTTAAATATCTGAAAATATTGCTATTCTACCCTCAATTATAATGAATGATTTGGCTAGGCATATAATTGTTAGTCGGATGTTATTTACCTTTAGAATTTTGGGAGGTACTACTATTGAAAAACTGAAGCTATTCTGATACCTGAACCTTTATAATGTAATCTGTTTTTTTCTCTCCAGAAACTCATAGACTCTTTTTATATCTCCACTAATCAGAAATCTCATGATAAGCTTTTATCATGAAACTGGATTTTTTCCAATTTTTCCAATTGGATGGATTTTTTTTCCATCCCCTTTGCACTAGATGACAACACTTTTGATCAGCCAATACAAATCCTTCAATGCTGGGCAATTTTCTTAAATTATTTCATAGACTGTTTCCACCCTTCCTCTGGGCTAGTTTCAGATCTCTTTTTCTGGAATTCTTTTTTGGACCAGTCCTCTAATATTGTTATCATTTCTTTCCTATTTTTATTTATTTGTCTTTTTACTCAAGTTTCGGTGATATTTTTTCAAATTTGTCTTCCACTCCTACCGAGATTTTTATTTCTGCCCTCATGTTTTTAATTACCAAAAACTCATTTTCTTCTCTTTCTTTATTTTAGAGCATCTTTTTCTCATTTCATTCATGGGCTATCTTGTCTCTCTTAAGAACATGAATGAAAGATTTTTTGGCATTTCATTTCCTTCGTGTCTGTATTTCCTCTCCACTGCATTCTCTGCTTATTTATTGTGGTTTCTGTATTTCATGTTAGAGCCTTTTCTAATGTCTGATAATCCTTGTTGCTTGTTATGAATAAAAGTGAGGAACCAAAAAATCCTGATTAGAAGCTCTCAGCCAAGGAGTGGACCCTGTCAGCATTGACTTTACCAGACCATGTGTTAGGAAACCGCCTTTGTTTGTATCTTTCAGTCTTTCTTCTTGGCTGGAGGTTAGAGTCCCCAGAGAAGTCTCTACCCATCTCTGGTCTGGAAGGGAAAGATCCTGGCAGCATCCTGCCGTCAAAGTGGGGAAGGTTAGAGATCTCAGCACACAGCATGCATTGTGCAGTCACTTAAGTCCCTTGTCTTTGACACGGTGTCTATGCTTCACACCTGGTGTCCCACGCTCCAGTGACCTCCAGTCCCCCCCGCACCCCGCCCAGTAAAATAAGCCTTCAGACTTACCAGCTGTTTAACCATTTAAGGCAAGTAATCCTCGGTGTAGTAACAAACAAATCCCCAAATCTCAATGGCTTAACAAAATAAATTTACTTCTTATTCCTACGTAGCCTAATGTCAATGGTCCTCCTAGACAGAGTGGGGACCCAGTTTCCTTTCTTCTTGTGGCTTTACCAGGTCTCAGAGATTGCTCTATTTAGCTTCTGTATTCAGAAAAAGAGAGAGGATTATGCATGTAAGGTTGTTACGGGTCAAGCCCGGAAGGGGTGCATATCACGGTACCCACTTTGCATTGTGGAGTCAGTCACGTGGCCGCACCAAACTGCAAGGGAGACTGGAAAATGTATCGAGCCATGTGCCCAGAAGGAAAATGAAATGGGCTTCGGTGAATGCATAGCATCACTACTCTAAAGACCCTGACATGTTGCTTACCCTCTATGAGTCTCAATTTTTTAAGCTATAAAACGGTAACACTGGCACAATACTGCCTGCCTCACAGTGTTATTGTGAAGATTACAGCTGTGAAATGCTTGGTCTAGTGCCAGGCGCACAATCGATTCCCAGCGAATGATTGTTGTCATCGTTGTTGCGTGTTTTTCTTGTCTTTCATTGTCCATTTTATCAAAAATGGAGACCAATGAATGGTCAAATCTTTCATCTTTTGGAGAAATTTAAAAAGCAGATGACAGTGTACGGAAGAATAATAAGGAAAAGAAAGGAAAAGGAGGAGGCTTGCATACTGAACATCACATCATTTCGTTAATGTGTCAAGTATTTTCTGAACATCTGTTGTGTACCAAGCATTGTTTCAGAGGTCCAGAGATACTGAGATAAATAAGATCCCCGCCCTTGCGGTTACCACAGTCTGGGAATCAAAAAAGCTAAACCTTGACACTCTTTTGGAAACCTTGGGCCATTTTTCAAAGGAAAGTTGGGAGATATCCCAGAGGATAACATAATCTGAAATAATTTTCCATTTTAGTGGTCAAAACTTAGATTAGTCAAGGTTATCAATCATCCCCATGTTGCTAAACCCAGTGATAAATTCTCCGTCTTTCTCTTACTTGATTTGCATCTGAGCATGACCTCATCTTTGGAACAGTGTCTTCACGTGGTTTCCAGGGGAACACACACCCCTGGTTTTGCTTTCACTTTGTTGGCTGCTCCTCCCTAGTCTCTTGTATTGGATCTTCTTCATTCCCCAAGGTTCAGGCGTTGTACCTCTTTTCTTCTCTTCACCTCTCCCTTAGTGATCTCATACAAGTGTATAACTTTCAAGACCACCTAGAAATTAGACTCCCCAAATTATGTATTCTGCTCAGGCGTCTCCTGTACTCCAGACTCATATATCCAATTGCCTACTCAACTTCTGGACTTGGGTGCCTATTCGCTGAACTTCTGGTCTACCTCCCATTCCCAAGCCTCCTCTTCCCACAGCTCTCCCCATCGCATTAATTGGCAACATCCTTCTGTTGTTCAGGCCACAAACCTAGGAGTCATCCTTTGAGTCCTCTCTTTCACACCCCATTTAACCCATCAGTAAATCCTGCCCACTTTCACTCCACTTTCAAGAGACATCCATAACCCCAATACATTTTACAGTATCTACTACCACTGCCCCAATCCAAACCATCATCCCCTCTCACCTGGATTTCATTAGCCTCCTAAATTGTTTTCCTGCTTTTTACCATAGCATTTATCACCACGTGTCACAATGATTGCCTGTCTCTGCCACTAGAATGTAAGTTGTAAGGATTTTTTGTCTGTTGTGTTCACTGCTGTGTCCCCAGTAGCTAGAACATTGCCTGGCACTTAGTAGGTATTCAATATTTCTTGAGTGAAGGAAGAAGGGAATGTGGGTGGCAGTTTCAATATCCCTGCTGCAATTTAGAATAGCCCCTTCCATCCTGAAAGAGATCAAGAAGCAGGCTTAATCTGCTGTGAGCACTTCTGCAGCCTTCATATCTTTTACAGTGTGATTGTAGTTGCTAGAGCAGGAGCTGGGCTGGCCCCAGGCAAGAAGATGAGCTTTCAGGAGAAGTGCACAGGTTGAGTTCTCTGGGCCCAGGAGAAATGGTACGGCCTAGTGGTTTTAGAAAAGCACAAGACAGCGTAAGGCCGCCTCCTCCATGACTCCCCACAGGCAAAGTTAGCAGCCATCTCCTCTAGGAATCCCCGGCACTTCATTCATTGAGTTTAGAAGATTCTGTGGTTCTTGAAGTAGGCAATGCTATTATTACTCCGCTTTCTGTTCCCAGCACCTAGCTAGAGTGACTAACTCATCCTGGTTTTCCCAGGACTGTCCTGATTTTAAAACTGAGAGGTTTGAATCCAGGGAGCTCTCTCAGCCCTGTATAAACCAAGAGGGGTGGTCACCCTACACTTAGCACAGCGCCTGTCACCAGGTAGGCCATAATAAGTAAATGCTAGATGGAGCTGATGTATTGCAATTATGTGTTCATGCCATTCTCCCTCCAGTACCTGGCACATGCCACAGTATTTCCTAAAATGTGTTTCAGAGAACCATAGTTGCATATGATATCAACGAAGATCATTGCTACAGTAAGTGCTGTTGGGTGCCCCCCACCAATCTCCTTTCCTGGGATGGTGTGTCCATCCCCTAGATGATCTGAAAGCTGGCTAATAACAACTCACAGCTGTACAGTACCCTTTACCAAAACAAAACAAAACAAAAACAAACAAACAAGAAAAAATTGCCCTTAGCCTACGAGAAGCTTCTTGCCCAGGGATTTCAGAGAGATTTTGCCCTCCGTCCCAAAGGGTCGCTTGCAGGTGACAACTGTCTGTACTGGCATAAAAATCTCATCCCACTTTCTTCAATATGAGATCACTAAAATCATGGATAATTATTATTATTAGTCAAGTCCATTTCACCTGCCTTCAATTAAATCAAGGTCGTTTTAATTGTTGCTACAAGAGACTCACATGTCCTCCAACAATAAGATGTGGCCTAAACAATAAGATGTTTACCAAGAGCTTAGAGACAGCTGCGTCTAGTTGGAGGTGAGCTGGTTAAGACCGGTTAGGACCCCTGACTCTCCAACGGGGCATGCGTGGGTGTCCGCCCAGTGACCTTTTGCATGTGTTGAGGCCTGTAGCTGTTACACCTGTGCAGAATGATGATTATTGCGCCTTCTTCCAATCACCTTTCCCCACGCTCCCCACTCCTCAGACCACCCTGCTTCTTTATCCCATAAACACCCCAAGCCCTTTGCCTTCGGGGAGGTGGAGTTGAGACTCATTCTCCCGTCTCCTTGCTTGGTTGCCTTGCGAATAGGCCTCTTTACTGCAAACCTCAGCGTCTCAGCTTTTCGGCTTGCTGTGTGTTGGGCAAAATGTACCCGGTTGGGTATCATAACTCTGTAACATCTTTTGTGCTGTAGAGCGCCCCATGGGATTCAGCAAAGGCTAGATTTCAGCTGAACCTGTATCTTTGCTAAGCTTCTTCTCTCTTTTCCTTACAGATTCTCCTAAGAGAGCTCCCTCAGCAAACACTTGCAAAAGAATCTCCACCTTAGACTCTGTTTCAAACAAGCCAAACATAAGGCAGTACACTTAGGGTTACCCTAGGAAGCTGCGTCTAAGGGTTCTGGAGTTGGGTCACCCACTCCAGAACCCTTCATTGTTCATTGTTTAAAATATTTACGGAGTGAATGCATATTGAATGTATAAATGGTTTCCTTAGTATGACTTCATATAGTTACCGAGCATATCTAGAGGTCCAAAGGATTATTTCCATACCTACATCCTAGAAGAAATAAATGAGGAAAGTATTGATCTAGTAATGAAAGAAATTTGCTAATGAACCAGGCAAACTACAAACTCAAAACTACTCAAGAGCAGTCAGCATTTGACCTGTCAGCAGCTCCTTTACCCTCCCACACCCCAACAAAGCTTACGGAGGCAAGACATGAAGAAAAATGACTTTGGGGAAATTGATGGAACAATGTATGAAGAAGGGACGAAAGTCAATAATGAAATTGGTCCAATTTAAACAGTCCAAGCCAAAACCACAAGGTGAAAAACTTATTTACGCTTAGTTACAGTCCCTGTGATTTATATGGCATTCCAGAAGATAAAGAGCCATAAACAAATGCTTTAAATGCATTACGTTATCATCAGAGTTATGTGCCTCCGCGATTCGAAGCTGGGCACCATATCATTCAACAGCACACAGTAAGCTTTGTCTCTTCCATCTGACTGCGTGATTCCACCACTGCATCAACAGAAATGATCCAGCTGTCATAATAAGAAATTTCCCTTCAATCAGTAGGCAAATTATAAAGGGAATAAATCCAACTAACTCACTTCACATTTAACACTCTCCACCTCTCCTGCCATTTCCTGTTCAAAACCCACCAGCAGTATAGTGTGCCTACTATATAAAGCCCAAACTCCTTGGCCATCACTGAAGATCCATGTGAAAGGTTCCAGGATGTAGTGAGGATTTTATGAACTTTGGAGTCAGACAGACCTCAGTTCTAATCTCAGGATGCCATTTGCTAGCTGAGCCTTCTAGGGAAAGTGACTTCACCTCCTTGGGGCCTCATCTGAAAATGGGAATAAACCTTGATGCAGTAGGACTTTGTGTGCATCCGATGAGAATGTATGTAGGGCCCCTGGGACCATGTCCAGCAAATAGTAGGCACTCTCTAAAAGACAGCTATTTCACCATATATAATATGCCTCCCTCTTACCTATTCCTACCTTGTCTACTACCACACCCTGACATGAACCCAACTTTCCAGTCAGATCAGTTCTACCCACAGAACACAGAATATCTGGAGTTGAAAAGGACCTCAGGTATCATCTAGTCTAGAGATCGTCCAAGAGCTTCTTTCCCCATCTCAACTTCACCAATTGGTAGTAGCCACCACCTGGGATTCCGAATTCAGATTCATCCCAGCATGTTTGGGGTTTTTTAGCCATAATTGATTAGTTTGTGTCATGGGAGGAGAGAGTGGTAGTAAATAAAACAAATACATCTCACATCTGATCGAGACATTCACCCTCACACACCCAGATCATCACCACCGCATCACCGTTTTAGAATAGAAGTTTGGGAAACTTGCCCTGAAGCCACATTTGCACAAAAACTACCTTGATCTTACTTAGATTACAAGGATTTTTGACATAATGTGGAGGAATGATGCTAATGGTGAAGGCGGTCTCATCCCCTACCACCACCCTCATGAGTTAGAACATTATGCAGCTGTAAGAAGCAATGGATTCAGTGTACATATATCAATGTGATTTATCTCTAAAACATAGTGTTTAATTTTTAAAAAGAAACCAAGTGAGACACGTAATACAATGTCTTTTACATAAATCAAAGGTGTGTGCACAAAAACAGCAATGAGATTTTACGACACACCCATTAGAATGGCTAAATTCCAAAACACAAAAAAACTACAATATCAAATGCTGGTGAAGATACAGAACAGAAATGCTCATTCATTACTAGTGGGAATTGACAATGGTACAGCCACTTTGGAAGACAGTTTGGCAGTTTCTTACAAAGCCAAACACAGTCTTACCATATGATCCCACAATCATACTCCTAGGTATTTACCCAACAGATTTGAAAACTTACGTCTGCCCAAAGACCTGCATGCAAATGTTTATAGAAGCTTTAATCATAATCACCAAAAACTGGAGAGTTTTTGAGATATCCTTCAATTGGTGAATGGATAAACAAACTGTAATACAACCATACGATGGAATACTATTGAACAATAAAAAGGAATGAGTTATCAAGTCACACAGAGACATGTTTGAATCTGAAATGCATATCGCTAAGTGAAAGAAGCCAATGTGAAATGGCTACATACTGCAGGAGTCCATTAATATGACACTCTGGGAAAGGTATAACTATAGAGATAGTAACAGATAAATGACTACCAGAGGTTTGGGGTGGAGCGGAGTTAAATACGTGAAGAAGAGGGGTTTTCTTTTCAAGATGGTGAATCTACTCTATATGATACTTAATGGTAGAAGCATGGCCCTATGCATTTGTCAAAACCTATAGCACTTTATAGCACAAGGAGTAAACCTAATGTGTACAAAATTTTAAAAATCATTCAGAAGGTTAGGGGATCCCGGATAAAATGCAGAATGTGACAAAAGATTTTAAATGTATTACAAATGTATGAAATAACCTCATTGAAGGGGGTAGGGAAATAAGATCTAACCAAAGCAATTGTGGAAAGGCATGGAGTCTGAAAGACTAAAGGCAAAGGGAAGTGTATAAGAGCACTGTACTCTTGTTGATAAAGTCATTTCCACAGGGGTGCAGGTTAACAATTCTGAAACCACTATACAATATACTGGAACTGAACAATTAATGGATGGCAGGTGATGGGAACCAAATTTCTCACTATTGGTGGGGGAGATCACAGATGAGCAAAGGACAAGCCTAGAATGATCTATGTAGTGATGAATTGGGGTTGGAGACATCAGTATTAACTCATGTTTGGCTTAATATAGATACGGGTTTTTACATTTAGAAATATTTACATTCAGTTATTTTTCTTGCTCTGGCAGCTGAGGGATCACAGAAGCAATGACACCCATATAACAATGAGCATACCAGGGCCTAGATCTTGATTTCCAATACTATTCCGCAGGAAGATAATCCTTAGAGAAATGGCTGATTCTAGGACTGGATCATGAAATATATAAGATGACCTGGAGCACCTTAGAGTTCCAGAAAGTAAGGAAGTGCTCAAGATGAAACAATACCCACAACAATGAGGGCTTGTCAAAAGGACAAAGGAGCCAACTGAAAAGAGTTTCAAAATAAATATCTTTGAGTCTATGAGCTACCGAATAAATAAATGGGGGAGGGTAGACCATCTCCCATGCAGAAGAATTCCAAACAATTTCTATAGATACTCTGCCCTCAAGGAGAACAACTTCCTGCTCCCTAAGTGGAGGCCACACATAGTGACTTCTTTCCCAAGAGGATAGTAGAGAAAAGGGGGGAAAGGTGGAGAAACCTGGCAGGCACTACCTCAGAGGTGATCAAGGTTAACATCAATAGTGAGAAGGCTTGGCTTGATAGTAGCCACCCTTAATATGATGTGATGAGAATGCCATTCTACCTCCTCCAAAATGTCACCTTGTTCTAATCTTGAGGAAAACATCCAACAGATAACAGTTGTGAGACACGTCCTACAAAATATCTGACCAGTACTCCTCAGAACTGTCAAGGTCATCAAAACAAAGTGTGATAAACTTGTCACAGCTGAGAAAACCTAACAACTACATTTAATGTGGCATCCTGGATGAGATTCAAGAACAGAAAAAGGACATTCAATAAACACTAAAGAAACCTTAATAAAGATGGGCTTTAGTTAAGAATAATGGGTCAATATTGGCTCAAACTATGGCAAATGTACCATGACAATGTAAAATGTTAATAATAGTGAAACAGGCACTGGTATGGGATACATGGGAAATCTCTTTACTATCTTTGCCATTTTTTTTTCTTTTTTTGTAAATCGAACTATTCTAAAATTCTGTAAATCTAGAACTATTCTGAAATTTTTAAAATTTGAAGCAAAATCCAAAAATGCATTCATATAAACAAAAATAATACATTATGTAGTAACACATACAAATAAAAGATACATAATAAACCCAATGGTTGTTTACAGGGGAAGAGAATGAGTGTAAAGAATGTGTATGGACAGGAAGGAAGGGAAGGAGGGAGGGAGGGAAAGACTTGCATGAACCAATGAAGATAAATTTCTATGAATCGATAACTGAGATAAATCCAAACTTCTGACCAGAGACATATAAAGGAAAAAGAATGATACACCCCGTTCCAGTGCCATACTACCAATGCTTCTGCCAGAGCATGGGACCAACATTTGCACTGTATCTACCTGTGTTTCCTTCTTTTGAAAGAATCGCCTTTGGAGCAATGGCTTCTTCTGGTCACTTTCTACATTGAAGCCTAAGCGCATTGCTCATATCAAGTAGGAAACTGGGTATGTTCTCTGTACCCCTGCATATCAAGAACACTGCTTAATGAGGTGCTCTGACAGAGCAAGTTAGAAGTATATGCAGGGATATTAAAATATTATCTTTGTTGCTCTTAAATTCCTTTATTTTATTTTTCTTATAGTTTTAGTGGTCTGTAAGATATTTGGAGAAAATATTGATGAAAGAAAATGGATTCACACTTAGGAGTCAGAGAGATCTGTATTCAAATTCAGCGTAGAAGTTAGACTTAAGCAAATGACTTAAATCTTTTGGTTTCAGCTCCCTTATCTGTAAAAAATGTGATAATCACACTCTGTAATGTATGTATATCCTAGAACAGGGCCTCGTCTACAGCAGCGCTCAATTTTCCTTGACTGTTCCACTGTTGCTTTTAGATATTGAGATAAGTGATGCTATCTTACAGGAAAATGGGAAAATTACAGACTGAAATTTCCACCTGCTTAGCTAGGGTCATTGGTGTGGTCTATGGTATTTGATTATCTTAGGTAAAGATAATCTTCCAATGGGGATGACTTAGGGGGCTCATGCTTTGTGAATCAGGAGATGAAAGGACTAATCCATGCTCTTGTTGTTCACTGTCTTTGTAACCTAGGGACACTCACCTCCATCCTCTGGGCTCAGTTTTCTCACCTCTTAAATGTCACACTAGTTGATCTCCAAGAAGGCTCATGAGGAAGCTATCCCAATAAATTAAAATCAAAATTGTTCTTTGTGTTTCCACGGATGTTGTCCTCATTCCTGGGTGGAAAACTGTGCCCTTTGTTGAGATTTGGTCCCCATATTGATGGAAGCTGATGTAGCTGTTTGAATCTTTTAACAATGTGCCCATGAGTGAAATTATCAGGGACTCAAATATGTTATAGAACCCGTTGAAACCAAAAGTATGGTTTCAAAAGTCCCTACCAGTCCTAACATTCCACTTCTCATTGGAATATGAGGTGACTTTTTTTTCCGTAAGACGCCCCCCAAAGTCACTGAACACAAAATTACGGAGAAAAGTGTCTCTAAAGTGAAAGAAAGGACTTCAGATGAGTATAAAGGTGAGAAGTACAAAAAGAATAAAGTTCACAAGGCAAGGCCATTTCTGAGTCCTCTGAATGGATATTTCATTTGGTTTAACATGAAGACTCAACTCTATTGAATTCCAGAAATTTCCACTGAGCATCCACCATGACCCAGACACTCTCTTCAGTCCTGGATGTACCAGAAGAGTGTTTAAAGGCTTATACTTATAACATGGGACTTATAAGATCAGATTTGCATTTTAGAAAGATCACTGCAGGGTGTGGATTTGAGTGGGGAAAGAGGAAAGGCAGGGAGACCAGGGGGAAGGTTTCAGAGATTATTAACAAAGTCCAGGCAAAATGCTATGGTGGTCTGCATCGGGGTGTGCTGGTGGAGTTGAAGAGAAATTGATAGTTCTGAGAGAGATTCAGGAGAGAGAAAAACCCAAACTCGGTGACTGGTTAAATGACATATGTACAATGGGCTTACATTTGTAATCCGTGATGTACAGGGTTGGAGCAGGGTGGACCGGAATGCAAACCATGAGTTGCCTCTTAGAAGCAAGGCTTCCTAGGACTAGCTGAGGATGGGGGTTTTCCTTGAATCGTCTTCATAAATCTGCACAGGAGAAAAACAAGAGGCCAGGCAAGAAGATGCATGTAGGAGGTAAAAAGAAAAACAGGTTTGGTCCTAATAAGGTCGTGGAAGGGGGGAGGAAGGCGGGGAGGAATGTTCTGGAGCAATCTGCCCAGAGGTGAGGACTGGTTTGTGAGGCTGCCAGTATCTGCAGCGAGATGTTAACGGGGGTTATCAGCTGTCACTGAAACAAAGGCAGGGAGTGTGTTGGCAGCCCAGGAGCACGTGTGCGAGTCCCGAAGAAACGCCAGGCTTTCTGTATACAGATGTCCTCAGAGAACAAATGCTCTTGGCAAGGCCACCTCTGAACACCGGTTACACAAGACAGACACCTTTAATGGAGGTTTGGCCCTTCTCAGCGGGGGCCCCTTTGCACAGAGCTGCTCCTTCTTTTATCTCTGGCAGAAAGGGGTCCCTTTTATCCCAAAGAGAAACTCCCTCCACAAGGGAAATCACCGCACCCCAACCAAACACACAGTCACACATGTACATAGTCCCAGAAGCCTTCTCTGCATTGAAGGCCAGTCAATTTTTTTATTTCCCTTGCCAATTCATATTTATACACCAGGGCTTATATTTAAGCACAGTCCTCTTAAATGAACTATTCTCAGAAGTGATGCTCCTAGAATATGCTCTGGAAATGTGTCCAGAGTCAGATATCAAATGGTGGAGGCCCAAGGGCATCTCTCAAGAAGTATTTTGGCATTTTAGCCTGTTTGACACCATTATAAGGGGGTCCAGGAATCAACTTGACATTCCAGGTCACCTAGAAAATATCTGACGTCTGGAGATCTTGGTAACAATGACAGCAAAAGCATTAATTTGCAATTAGATTGACTTGGGCTGAGTCCTGGCTTTTCCACTGACCTTGAGCCTCTGACTTAATATCTCTGTTTCAGTTTCCTCATCTGTATCATGGGAATAATAACCATGGGTGAGCCCTACTGTTATTCCCATGTTACAGGTGGGGAAAACTGAGACACGATGAGATGAAGTGATTATTCCCAGACGAAGCAACTAATAAAAAGCATAGTTTGAATGTGAGCCCGGGCAGTCTGACCCCTTCCTGCAGTGCCTGCCATACTTACTCCAGATTTCTTCTTTAACCCTCAAAACAACTCTGTTAATGGGAACTTGAACAAGTTACTTAACTCCCTCAGTCTCTTTGCATCAAGAGAAAATAGGGTTTTGTTTTTGCAGACTTCATAGGATGTTAGGGAAATAACTGAGAAATGCAGATAATAGGGTTCAGAGGGCCTGAGCCCTCCGTGAGCAGAGTAAGAGAGAGTGTAGACTGCAGTGGTAACAATAATCTCATTGTTAGCATTGCAACACCCACTATACTTGTAATTATTTGTTTCAATGTTTGTGATTTCTTTGAACTACAGGTTCAAGGACAGAATCTGTCTCTTCCTTATCTGCCCCGTACCCACAGCATTTGGCAACCTCACACAGACCCAGAACGTGCTGTGCTTTCCATGTTATCCATCGATGAATGAATAAATAACTCCATGCCGCCTGTCTCTTGGATGCTGTAAGAATTAAATGAGATAATGTATGTAAAAAGAGCTAGTACAGTGTTTGGCTTGAGAATTCTACCCAATTAGTGTTAGAACTTTCCCCTTTGCAACCAGAACACGTTATCTGAGACAAACACTCTAGGATCACGTGATCCAGAGAGTAACAAACAGAATGTCTGGGCTCCTCTGACCAGCACAAACAACCCAGCCAGAATCCACGCACCAAGTGACCTGGGCAGGTGCACGGAATACGAGCACCAGCTGGGCTCCACCTCAATAGGCAGTACCACCATGCATCACCGAGAACAATGCTGTGGGCACGCTGGGAAATCTTGAGAGCAGAAAAGGGAAGGCACTTGATGTACTGATTGATTAAAGCTACTAATTAGGTCTGTACACGGTACAAACACCGGCAGCTCTTGCTTACTGGGTACCAGGGAAGGGTTTGGCAGAGATGAGTGAAACGGCAGCCAATCCATCCATGAGCCAACACGCTACATCTATAAAGGGATGATTTAACTGAGTACATTTGGAAACAGAAATTGCTGGCGTTGTTCAGGAACCCTAAGTAGAAATAGTTGGTCAGCAGCTAAACAGACAGGTGGGCAAAAAATTCTCTTCTCTCTTGAAACGGCTCAGAAAAGAGCTAAAATCAAAAAGCAACAGGCAGCGTGAAAACACGGACTTGGGCATCAGACAGACTTCCCTTCCAGTCTTGGCTCTACCAACTGTGACTTGAGGCAAGTCAACTAGCACCTCTGAGCTTCCATTTCCTCTTCTTCAAAATGGAGAATACCCACTTCGTAGAGGTATGAAAGCTTCTATAAATACTCTGTATAAGGGACTAGCAAGTGGTTGATCTGCTGCCATCACCACCACCACCTAAAGGGAGCCACCCTGATTAGATGAGCCACACCACCTGGAATCAGTGCATTCCTATCTTCCCTTTTAAGTGGCTCTAGTGGTTGTATTACTGTGTTTTGTGGTGAGTCACTGTCTATTAGATAACAAGTGGCAAATAAGGACTCAGAGATGGGAGGGACCTGGATCATCTTCAAATAAGATAAGCCACTCCAGAAATAAATGACAGGGCATCGGCTGGGATGGGGGAGAGGGAAGGGGCTGGCATGAACCTAGGAAGCTGAAAGAGGGCAAAGTCTGAGAAAAGAGGCAACAGGAAGGGTTCGAGGACAGAGTTGAAGGCAAGCAGTGGCCCAAATACGAGTGAGTAGCTGAGTGATGGTGCATCACCCACTTCTGGGTGGGGAGTCTCTATCCAACCAGCAGCAATGAGAGGCAAGCTAATTCATGACTGGCAGCCCTGGAACGTCTCAGGAAGAGAAGGAGTAGATACTGCAAGAAGTGGGAAGTGCATCTAGGCTAGAAATGGGGTTGGTTGAACATCCATATAATAGGAGCCTTAGACATCAGGGTCCCCTATCTCATCAGATACCCAGGGCAGGGGAAAAAGAGTGGGTCACTGGTGAAACTGAACCAGGCAGTCTCTAGACTTGCCTTTCTTTAACTTTCTATTTAATCCTTTTTAATTTATGCAAGTAGAGCTAAAAATCTTACAATAAATTTCTACTATACAAGATGCTAACGAGATCTGATACATGGTACATGGCATATGCAAGAGTAGTGTCTTTTTCCCTTATTTAAAACTGAGAATTACTTTTTAAGTCAAACTTTATTGAAAAAAAATAGTCAATAACACTTAACATTTCTTGAAAGCAATCTTTTCTTTTTACACATTTTTAAAACTTATAAGGAGAACACAATACATTTCTGTGAACTAATTGGCTTAAGAAAAAACAATTTAATTTTCCTAAAGATAGGTTTTATATATTTAATCTAAATAAAGTTTGTCCATTTTTTTATTTAAATTTTTTTAATTTTTAGTCTATTAGATAACAAGTGGCAAATAAGGACTCAGAGATGGGAGGGACCTGGATCATCTTCAAATAAGATAAGCCACTCCAGAAATAAATGACAGGGCATCGGCTGGGATGGGGGAGAGGGAAGGGGCTGGCATGAACCTAGGAAGCTGAAAGAGGGCAAAGTCTGAGAAAAGAGGCAACAGGAAGGGTTCGAGGACAGAGTTGAAGGCAAGCAGTGGCCCAAATACGAGTGAGTAGCTGAGTGATGGTGCATCACCCACTTCTGGGTGGGGAGTCTCTATCCAACCAGCAGCAATGAGAGGCAAGCTAATTCATGACTGGCAGCCCTGGAACGTCTCAGGAAGAGAAGGAGTAGATACTGCAAGAAGTGGGAAGTGCATCTAGGCTAGAAATGGGGTTGGTTGAACATCCATATAATAGGAGCCTTAGACATCAGGGTCCCCTATCTCATCAGATACCCAGGGCAGGGGAAAAAGAGTGGGTCACTGGTGAAACTGAACCAGGCAGTCTCTAGACTTGCCTTTCTTTAACTTTCTATTTAATCCTTTTTAATTTATGCAAGTAGAGCTAAAAATCTTACAATAAATTTCTACTATACAAGATGCTAACGAGATCTGATACATGGTACATGGCATATGCAAGAGTAGTGTCTTTTTCCCTTATTTAAAACTGAGAATTACTTTTTAAGTCAAACTTTATTGAAAAAAAATAGTCAATAACACTTAACATTTCTTGAAAGCAATCTTTTCTTTTTACACATTTTTAAAACTTATAAGGAGAACACAATACATTTCTGTGAACTAATTGGCTTAAGAAAAAACAATTTAATTTTCCTAAAGATAGGTTTTATATATTTAATCTAAATAAAGTTTGTCCATTTTTTTATTTAAATTTTTTTAATTTTTAAAATTTATTTATTTATTTTTGGCTGTGTTGGGTCTTCGTTTCTGTGCGTGGGCTTTCTCTAGTTGCGGCGAGCGGGGGCCACTCTTCATCGCGGTGCGCGGGCCTCTCACTGTCGCGGCCTCTCTTGTTGTGGAGCACGAGCTCCAGACACGCAGGCTCAGTAGTTGTGGCTCACGGGCCTAGTTGCTCCGCGGCATGTGGGATCTTCCCAGACCAGGGCTTGAATCCGTGTCCCCTGCATTGGCAGGCAGATTCTCAGCCACTGTGCCACCAGGGAAGCCCAGTTTGTCCATTTTTTTACATGCTATTTAAAACATGAAAATGTATTGACACTGTTGAATAGTAAAGCTACTGAAATCATAAACCAAAGCAATATGAATAAAAATATAGTCTAAGAAAACTTATACAAGACTTTGAAAAAAATATTCTTGTTAACATCGTCAGACTTAACTATAGGCCTAGCTATTCCAAAATAATTATAGACATGTGTTGGTTTCTTGATTTCTTATAGGCCTGTGCATGCATTAAAAAAAGCTATGTTTATAATAAAATAAGTTTTTCTTTTTACTGCATGAATACTAAATTCTTGGTCAAACCTGAGATCAGTGCATACAGATTTTCCAACTGAAGTGAGACAGTTTATGTCCGGACTCTTGGTGCGTGTTACACACGGAAAAGCTTGCTCATACATGTAGGAAGTTGAAAATGGTACCAAAACGGCCCTTGATTTCCTATGCAAGCGTGGATATTCCTCTGCACAGAAACCAGAACTTGTAAGGGGCAGGTCAGTAAACCTCATCTCCAATGTACTATCTGACTGCCACTCGCAGATTGCTTCCTCTTCTCTCAAAGTCAAGTTCTCCGGCAGAGCAGAAGATTCAGAGAAAGGGTCCCTCATCCTGGCAGACACGTGTGTCCAAAGGGAGGGAAACTACTCCTCAGTTTGGTCCTGCAGATCTTCTAGGTGGCTGATGATAAGCCTTGCACACCACTAGCCTTCCTCTCTCGCAAGCCTAAGCACCAGTGGAAACATGTCAAGCAGTCCTCTCCCAACATGATTTTTCCCAAGAATCTCACACTTGAAGTCAAAGCATTCTTCCTAAGGCTTTGCAGAGACTTCTTCCCTTGGCCCATGTGATGAAAAGTGTCCTCGAGGTAGGCTGATTTCTGCAGCCATTCTTCACCTTCAAAGGTCTCAGCAAGTCTGGCCAACAGTTTTCCTGCAAGTACCCCTGCCATTCACTTTTCAGCTCAAACTCTTGTTGAGAACAATCCCTCTGCAAAACCACCAAATTTCTGTATGAAGAAACCTCTCCTGGAGCCAACTGCTAATGGGCCTTCATCTACACAGCCACCAACACAGTTTCTCCAAGACAGACTTTGTGTTTCTAGATATAAAGACAAAACACTAAATATAGATAGTTTTTCCATAAACAAGATGAAAAGACAACCCTCTGGATGGGAGAAAATATTTGCAAATGAAGCAACTGACAAAGGATTAATCTCCAAAATTTACAAGCAGCTCATGCAGCTCAATATCAAAAAAACAAACAACCCAATCCAAAAGTGGGCAGAAGACCTAAATAGACATTTTCCAAAGAAGATATACAGATTGCCAGCAAACACATGAAAGGATGCTCAACATCACTAATCCTTAGAGAAATGCAAATCAAAACTACAATGAGGTATCACCTCACACCAGTCAGAATGGCCATCATCAAAAAATCTACAAACAATAAATGCTGGAGAGGGTGTGGAGAAAAGGGAACCCTCTTGCACTGTTGGTGGGAATGTAGATTGATACAGCCACTAGGGAGAACAGTATGGAGGTTCCATAAAAAACTAAAAATAGAACTACCATGCGACCCAGCAATCCCACTAGTGGGCACATACCCTGAGAAAACCATAATTCAAAAAGAGTCAGGTACCACAATGTTCACTGCAGCACTACTTACAATAGCCAGGACATGGAAGCAACCTAAGTGTCCAGTGACAAATGGATAAAGAAGATGTGGCACATGTATACAATGGAGTATTACTCAGCCATAAAAAGAAATGAAATTGAGTTATTTGTAGTGAGGTGGATGGACCTAGAGTCTGTCATACAGAGTGAAGTAAGTCAGAGAAAAACAAATACCGTATGCTAACACATATATATGGAATCTGAAAAAACAAATGGTTCTGAAGAACCTAGGGGCAGGACAGGAATAAAGACGCCGACGTAGAGAATGGACTTGAGGACACGGGGAGGGGAAGGGTAAGCTGGGACGAAGTGAGAGAGAGGCATGGACACATATACACTACCAAACGTAAAATAGATAGCTAGTGGGAAGCAGCTGCATAACACAGGGAGATCAGCTCCGTGCTTTGTGACCACCTAGAGGGGTGGGATAGGGAGGGTGGGAGGGAGACGCAAGAGGGAGGAGATATGGGAACGTGTGTGTATATGTACAGCTGATTCACTTTGTTCTAAAGCAGAAACTAACACACCATTGTAAAGCAATTATACTCCAATAAAGATGTTAAAAAATAAAGGAAGATTACATTCTATTGGAGGAAAAGTCAATAAAAAATATACAAATTAATAAAAATAAAACATCTTGTATCTATAAAAAAATATATAGATGTTTTTTCGCTTGTTTCAGACAATCATTTCTGGTAGCAGTAAAAGTTTTCTTGAACTTCACCATCATTTACAAATCTTGCAAATACCACATCGTGACATTTTCTGGTGAAATCTATTGACTCATCAGCTTCAATAGAAAACCTATTGTTTCTCGGTTTATTACACAGACCTCTGCATCATCATGTGAGGTGTCATCCATGCATTGACTAATCAAATGGCTTGAAAGTGGAATGTTTCCATTTCTCCTCCCGTGTCTCTTCCTACCATTTTATTCATTTTATTTTTTCTAGCATTATTAGGTTTTCACCAACTGTGTGACTTTTCCTTTTGGGGGCAATAAGTTCTGCTACTAAGTAACTTGCTCCTCGAACCTGAGTGTGATTTTTTTAGCTAAAGGTTTACCTTGTTTATTTTGATATTCCAATAGCCATTTAAAATCATCAGCACCTTTTCTTGTTAAAGGGCTGTGATTTGTTGTTAAAAGTCATGTTTTGCTAAAGCTATCACTGCAGTGGTGAGTTGTTTGCCACAGACATGCACAGTGGAATAGGGCAGTATAGATCACCAGGCGTGTAAATCCATTGATGAGTAGCTTTCAGCACAAAGAGGGACTTCAGTTGTGTGCCACTTACAGCAGGAGTGCAGTGAAATGACTCAGAAGATTGTAATTCTTCATTATTAATCTTATCAGAATCATCCATACCTGCAGGACTAGAAAAGTTCACATGGAAAAACAAACATGGAAGAGGAACCAGGGAACACTAAAAAAGGGAAACTAACCCTACCAGATGTTGAGACGTGCTATAAAGCCAGTATAATTTAAACAAACAAACAAAACAGGATTGACACATGAAATGACAAATAGACCAATGGAATAGAATTGGAAATCCAGAAATAGACCAGGTACATTTGGAAATTTAGTATATGATAAAGGTGGCCTCTCAAGTCATTGGTGCAAAAAATATACATTTGAGTAAATCGTGCTGGACACCTAAGTAGTCAAGAGGTTGGGCTTACAGAAGCAAGAGCAGAGAAGCCCTCCACAGAGTTGGGGAAAGAGATTGTGCTGGCTTGTGCTGTAGCTCTGAGAGGGTTCATGGGCCTGGTACTAAAACAAGCTGGAGGCTGAAACCAACTGCCAGGGTGACTTTGACAGGAACAGGAAGAAATGAGAAGTTCTCCTTCGACCTCCCAATCTCCTCTGTGAAGTTGCTGGTAAAGGAGAAAATGTAAGGTACAAAGTCCCAGCACCAGCAACACAGAGAAGAGTAGCAGAAGGTGGGTTTGGAGCTGAGCTTAATAATGGCTGGCAAACCTGTAAATGCTGAATACTTTTTGAGTTAGCATGCATTAGCCTATAAGTCTATCAGGAGGAAGGAGCAAGGGCAAGTGAAGGTAGAGGATGGAATAAGGGTGCTAAATTTTCATCTTCCTTAATAGAAAGTTAAGGCAATAGCCAAAGTGATAAGTCATGAATAGCAATATAAACATAACACTTAGAAAAACAGCATGAAACAGCTAGAAAAAGTTTAAGGAATGGAACTCAGGTGGGGAAGACTGGGACAGAGGTTTAGCTTTTTAAATTACAGACACATACTTGACTTTGATTTTTAAAAAATTAAGACTTAAATAAGAGCATATGAGTGAAGGGAAAAAATAAATTCAATATTATAAGGTAATTTCACTCTTGGAAAGTGAGTGGGAAAACTATCATTTTGATAATACAAACTCCCAAAAGCAAAAATGGAAAATCCTTTTTGTTGTTGAATCATGTGAGAAATGGATAAGAAATTAGATTAGTGGGCCTTGTGAGGGCAGATCATGTGTCTGTTTTATTCACCAATTATACCCAGATTTTATGAATAAATACATGAAAGAAAGATTGAATGGAAGAATTCACAACAGAAAGAGCAGCCACATCCACCTGCATTAATCACAAAGAATCTCAAGGGCTTACCAAGAGAAAAAACATCTATCCTGGACCCAAGTTCCTGGTTTCAGATGAGTAACCAGAGTATTTTGATGGCATGTGGTTAGCGCTATTTCAATGATAGGGACAAAGAACTGTGAACCATAGAAGGTGGAGAATATCACTCTGCCTGGGAGTAGCTGAAAGTGACCTTGAGGGTTGATGGATCATGGTGGGTCTGAGTCTTGAAGAAAGTCTAAGATTTTACCAGGTATGGAAACAGAGGGAAGAAAATAAGAGAGGGCACAGAGAGATGACAAGCCTTGATCTATCCAAGAAGAGTCAAATGTCCTGTGGGGATGGAGCAGAGTCTGAGGAGATGCATGGTGGGTAATGAGATTGGAGAGGGAGCTGGTCACCAAGATGAGTTCGTTGGATCTTATTCCTTGGGCACTGGGGAGCAAACAGAAGCAGAAAAGTCCCTGCGTCGGATTTGAATTTTAGGGAAGCTCTTTCCGATAGTAATGTGGAAGAAGAACCCAGAGCAAAAGAGAACAGATACAGGCACCAGAACCAGAAATAACAATAACAGTAAGAAAAGCTAATATGCATTCAGTGCTTATAACATGCTCAGGTCTGTGCTCAGGCTTGGCCTTCATTGTCTCATTTAATCTTTTTTTTTTTTTTGATGGAATATTATTTTATTTAAAAACATTTTGTTGGAGTATAGTTGATTTACAATGTTGTGTTAGTTTCTGCTATACAGGGAACTCTTCTCAATACTCTGTAATGATCTATATGTGAAAAGTATCTAAAAAAGAGTGGATATATATATATGTATAACTGATTCACTTTGTCTCATTTAATCTTGAATTATACAGATAGGGACACTGAGAAATAAGAGATTGGGCTTTTATTTAAGAAAAAAAAATAGTGTTCACTAGCCAGGAAGCCTCCAGTACATTTTCTGTCTAGGCAGGAACCAATCAACATGTGGCAGTGGGCTGATTCCACCAGGTGTGCTTACCCGGCAGAACAGGAAGCATTTGGGCAGGAATGAGGGCAGTTCCTGACAAGCACAGAATGACATTCATTGAGAGGCAAGTAGGGTTGATGCCTAAATATGGTTATTATTTTTTTAACATCTTTATTGGAGTATAATTGCTTTACAATGGTGTGTTAGTTTCTGCTTTATAACAAAGTGAATCAGCTATACGTATACATATATCCCCATATCCCCTCCCTCTTGTGTCTCCCTCCCACCCTCCCTATCCCACCCCTCTAGGTGGTCACAAAGCACGGAACTGATTTCCCTGTGCTATACAGCTGCTTCCCACTGGCTATCTGTTTTACATTTGGTAGTGTGTATACTTAAATGCCACTCTCTCACTTCGACACAGCTTACTCTCCCCCTCCCCATGTCCTCAAGTCCATTCTCTACATCTGCATCTTTATTTCTGTGCTGCCCCTAGGTTCCTCAGAACCTTTTATTTTAATTCCATATATATGTGTTAGCATATGGTATTTGTTCTTCTATTTCTGACTTACTTCACTCTGTATGACAGACTCTAAGTCCATCCACCTCACTACAAATAACTCAGTTTTGTTTCTTTTTATGGCTGAGTAATATTCCATTGTATATATGTGCCACATCTTCTTTATCCAGTCATCTGTC
>NW_006774244.1:462881-523421 GCF_000442215.2 Lipotes vexillifer | reverse complement strand
CTCTCTCACTTTGTCCCAACTTACCCTTCCCCCTCCCCGTGTCCTCAAGTCCATTCTCTAGTAGGTCTGCATCTTTATTCCTGTCTTGCCCCTAGTTTCTTCATGACCTTTTTTTTTTTTTTAGATTCCATATATATGTTACATACAGTATTTGCTTTTCTCTTTCTGACTTACTTCACTCTGTATGACAGACCCTAGGTCTATCCACCTCACTACAAATAACTCAATTTTGTTTCTTTTTATGGCTGAGTAATATTCCATTGTATATATGTGCCACATCTTCTTTATCCACTCATCTGTTGATGGACACTTAGGTTGCTTCCATGTCCTGGCTATTGTAAATAGTGCTGCAATGAACATTGTGGTACATGACTCTTTTTGAATTATGGTTTTCTCAGGGTATATGCCCAGTAGTGGGATTGCTGGGTCGTATGGTAGTTCTATTTTTAGTTTTTTAAGGAACCTCCATACTGTTCTCCATAGTGGCTGTATCAATTTACATTCCCACCAACAGTGCAAGAGGGTTCCCTTTTCTCCACACCCTCTCCAGCATTTATTGTTTGTAGATTTTTTGATGATGGCCATTCTGACTGGTGTGAGGTGATACCTCATTGTAGTTTTGATTTGCATTTCTCTCATGATTAGTGATGTTGAGCATCCTTTCATGTGTTTGTTGGCAGTCTGTATATCTTCTTTGGAGAAATGTCTATTTAGGTCTTCTGCCCATTTTTGGATTGGGTTGTTTGTTTTTTTGATATTGAGCTGCATGAGCTGCTTGTAAATTTTGGAGATTAATCCTTTGTCAGTTGCTTCATTTGCAAATATTTTCTCCCATCCAGAGGGTTGTCTTTTCATCTTGTTTATCGTTTCTTTTTCTGTGCAAACGCTTTTAAGTTTCATTAGGTCCCATTTGTTTATTTTTGTTTTTATTTCCATTTCTCTAGGAGCTGGGTCAAAAAGGATCTTGCTGTGATTTAGGTCATAGAGTGTTCTGCTTATGTTTTCCTCTAACAGTTTTACAGTGTCTGGCCTTACATTGAGGTCTTTAATCCATTTTGAGTTTCTAAATATGGTTATTAAAGAGAAGTTCAGGGTCATGATGTCAGAAGATATCCAGCCAGTCTCCCAACATCCGGTTCCCCCCAAAGCTTGTCCACTCTAGCTGTAGGTGACTTAATCTCACCATCAAGAAGTATTAATCATGCCTCACCTCAATAAGTTACCATTTGGTACTCCAGAATGATACGTGGCACACTACACATTCAATACATGCTGTTTTCTTTTGCCCACTCCCCTTTTCACTGAATTTCCCTCCTCCTGTCTCCATATAACCACACTCCTGTTCAATGAACTCACCATTGCTCTCTCCAAACAAGTGCCTCCTTCCAGTTTCAACAGTGGCCTCATCAACTCAACCGCTGGCCAAGCAAGAAATCTCAATGTCACTGTCAACTCTTCCTCCTCTCCTCCGTATTTCTATCTTGACCCTAATTTCTGATGCTTTTCCAACCATCCTCTTTCCTCACCTGACCGCCTACCTCTGACTCACTTGGTTGTAAGGCTCTTACAACCAAAGAGCCTTCTTCTGGTTGTCCAACCACTAGTTTTGCCAGCACCAAAACAGCCCCTCACATCCTCTGTTATGGGCTGAATTATGGCCCCTCAGAACATGTTGAAGTCCTAATCCCCAGTACTTGTGAATGTGGCCTTATTTGGAAATAGGGTCTTTGTAGATGATCAAGTTAAGATGAGGTCATTAGGGCAGGTCCTAATCCAATACGACTGCATCCTTATGAAAAGGGGGCAATTTGAACACAGAGTCAGAGACGGACACAGGGAGAATGCCATGTGAAAATGCAGGCAGAGATGTGTCGATAAACCAAGGAACACCAAAGATTACCAGCAAGCCACCAGAACCTAGGGGAAAGGCATGGAACAGATTCCCTCCCATATCTTCAGAAGGAACCAAGTCTGCTGACACATTGATCTCAGACTTCTAGCCTCCAGGCGGTGAGATAAGTTTCTGTTGTTTAAGCCACCCGGTTTGTGGTACTTTATTACAGTAGCCCTAGTGAATTAACACTGTCTACAAGGTTTTTTTCTAAACGCACATCTGATTATACCAATCTCTGCTTAAAATCCTTCCACAATAATGAAAATTATAGGTTCTATTTATCAAGCACCTGCTAAGGGCACAATGGTCCATCTCTACTGTATCTAATCCTCACAACATCGCTGGAAAGAGGACTTACCATTCCTGATTTTTCAGTTGAAGTAAAACGATCTTTTAAAAAGCTGTCACTTGGGACTTCCCTGGCGGTCCAATGGTTAAGACTTCGCCTTCCAATGCAGGAGGGTGTGGGTTCAATCCCTGGTCGGGGAGCTAAGATCCCACATGCCTCAGGGCCAAAAAACCAAAACGTAAAACAGAAGCAATATTGTAACAAATTCAATAAGGACTTTAAAAAATGGTCTACATCAAAAAAAATCTTAAAAAAAAAAAAAAGCTGTCACTTGCCCAAGTTCCCAAAAGTAGTAAGCAGAAAAACTGAAGTTTGACTCTTGATCTCTTTGAATCCCAAAGTTAAACTAGCATTGCAGTTTTCACTATAACAGGGCTCAGCAAACTTCTTTTGTAAAGGGCCAGATAGTAAATATGTTAGGCTTTGCAGGACATATGGTCTCTGTTGTGACCACTCAGTACTGTCATCCATAGCGTGAAATCAGCCCTAGACTATATGTAAATGAATGGACATGAATGTGTTTCAATAAACCTTTATTTACAAAAACAAGCTTCAGGTCAGATTTGGCCCTCTGGTCATAGTTTGCCAACCCTTGCCCTACAACATTGTCTTTAGGAGTTAACCCACACTCCCTGATAATCATTAATATTCATAGTGTGCTTGCTTTATGCCAGAAGCTGTTCATGTCTTAATTTATTTAAATTCCCACTACTACTATCTATACTTTAGAGGTTATGAACTTGCCAAGGTCACACAAATAGTGACAGAGCCAGGATTCAAGTCTGGGCAGTCAAGCTCCAAAGCCCACGGTCTCCTCATGGTCCACAAGGGCCTTCACACCTCCCTGTGATATACATAGCCCATCACATTCCTCCACCCTCCCCGTCCTTCGTCTCTGAACACCCTGTCCTTTCAGCCATACCACAGCTGAGACTGGGAAAAGGAGGCAGGAGACAGAGCTAGCCCCACCCGCCTGCTCTGGAATGTACACTTGGCCAAGACCCTTTGTCCGTGGGATGGGAAGCCCAGAGCATGGAGTGGGTACATACCTCCTGCACCTGGTTTGGGTGAGAATCTAGGGAGATGAAATACAATATCAGAGTAAAAGTACCAACAGTTTTTGGCAAAATGCCTAGGCTTGCTTTAAAGCATTTAAGTAATTTACTCATTGATCCTTACTACTTTTCAATAGAATCTTATTATTATTCAACAGAATCTGAGCTGGTGACACAGCTCCTTGCCTCCCAACTGCTACGCTTACATTTCCTTTCCTAACAGACCCCAATTTTGTTTGCAATGTCAGCTGGAGGTGACCAATGACGCATCAACAGAAGTCTGTTGGGGATATCCAGGGAAGTTCTGCTTTTCTGTCGTAAATAAGTGTGTCTTTTCCTGGTTGCTTTCTTCTTCTTTCTTCCTGCAATGCGGCCAAAGAACTAGTACCGTAAAGTCCCCAACATGTGAACCTTCAAGTTGCGAACTTTCCAAGACGCGAACGTGCATTCGCATGTCCAGTCACGTAAGTTAGTTCATGTGTCTGCTGTACATTGTCACGTGCGTGCATCCTTTACAAGTCGTTGTGCTTTTGTGTGCTTTACAGTAATATTTTTTGTGTTTGTTTGTATTATTTGAGTCACGTAAGTTAGTTCATGTGTCTGCTGTACATTGTCACGTGCGTGCATCCTTTACAAGTCGTTGTGCTTTTGTGTGCTTTACAGTAATATTTTTTGTGTTTGTTTTTTATGTATTATTTGTGTGAAAAGTATTATAAACCTATTACAGTACAGTACCATATAACTGATTGTGTTAGTTGGGTGCCTAGGCTAACTTCGCTGGACTTACGAATGCGCTCTCAGAGCAGAACTCGTTTGCATGTAAGGGACTTACTGTAGTAGAGCAGCCAGCAGCCATCTCACAACCACAAGGATGAAAGTTCTTTACCAAAGCTGGCAGAGAAAAAAGATAGATTCTGGGGCATCGATGGAATCGTGCGGCTTGCACACCCTGCTTCACATTCCCTGTCTCCAAACTTTGGGTCGAGGGAGGAAAGTCATCCCTCCTTTGGTTAAACCACTGTAGTTGGGTTTCTGCTACATGTAGACTTCCTAACAGAAAGACCTGGTCAGCACACAGGATGCATCCTCAGCAAAGAACACAATTTCTAGGACGTAGTAAGTAAGCTCTCACTTAGTGTTTGATGAATGAATCAATGAGTACATGACTGTATTAATAGAAGACAGAAGCACTAGACGACAGAGGTCAGTGGCCTAGGTAAAAATAATATTTATAGCTACCACTCATTGCTCAGCACACACTACGTCTCCTGCATTCTTTCATTAATCATCACAGCCCTTGAAGGCTGGTACTGCTGTTCCCATTTCACAGATCAAAGGAGCCAAAGCTGGAGGATACTAGGCTGACCAGGGTATGGTGGGAATAGGATGTGAATCCAGATCTGGGTGATGCTGAAGCTTGTGTTCCTTCTCTCAGGCCAGGCTGCTGTCATGATTATCTGCCCATGGGCAGCTGGGCTAAAGCTAGTGGAAGATGAGAGAAACCTGAGGGAGAACCCAGGCCCTACACCGCCGAGCTCTACAAGCACGGACAATTCTTTCCTCCGTGCCTCAGTTTCCTCTTATGTAAACAAGGTGACAATAGTCCCTTCCTCATTGGCGTGTTATGTTAAATGTGACATGCGTATGTAATGTGCTTGACAGAGTGCTTGTAAAGGCTGAAAAAATATTGCCCAGCAGCATTATTGTCATCATCCCCCCAAGAGCCCTGTAAGAATCTGTGACACGAATGTGGGCCAGCCCTGAATAAAAGGCTCCAGAGCGGGTGTCCAGGAGAGCTGGGACTCGCAGCTGTCAGAGCCTGTGTGTTCTTTAACTTTGGAGACCCGGTCCAAACTTCTCACTGCCTTCACCAGCATCCCCTTTTGAGCACAGATGCCCGTGAGATTTCTCTCCCTCCCTTGAAGTTCTGATAACTTGCCGACTTCATTGTCATTCCCAGCTGAGGGAGCGTCCCTTGGAGCCTGGAGGCTCTCCCCTTAATCCCATGCAAGTTTCAGACAATGCCCCGATGGGCGGACACCAGCTACCGTCTGGCTCCTGGCCGGCCCCGCCTCAGCACCACGAGCCGCTGGGTGTTGGATGCGTCTGAGATGAGATGCGGGGGCGGATTTGAGTCTGAGATGCTAATCTGTCCAGCTGAAGCCTTCATATCTGCCTTGGCACACACAGGCACAGGGGATCTGAAGAGTCAGTTACAGCTCCCAGCAGGTGGGGCGGAGTCCTGGGGCACTGAATACAGGTAGGGCCAGATATCCTAACAAAGCTGGCATGTCAAATCCCACTGATGCCTGGGGCCACTCAGAGAGTCAGTGTGGGAGAGAATAGGGCAGGAAATTGCTGGATAAAGTCGGGTCTTTGCCATCAGATCTCTGTTTGGATACTAGATCTTATGCTTATTCACTGTGTGACTTTTACTACATTACCGAACCTCTTTTAGACGCCGTTTTTTCATCTTCAAAGTGGGAAAAATAATAGTGCCCACTGTTGTTATAAGTCTTAGAGGAGATGATTCAGCAAAGCTCTCAGCACAGTCTTTGGAAAATTGTTAATGGTTGATAAATATTAGCTCTGATAATCACATAGCATCCAATATACATATTATGAAAGCACCAAACACTTCTGAACAATCAGTTACAAACTGCTGTGTGCTCTGAGAGTGATGCTGGATTGTGGCTGCACTTTATATATATATATATTTTTTGTTGCTTATCTATGTCCTGTAAAAGTGTTAGGATGAATGGGCATAGTACTATATTGTGATAAGAACATATCCAGTTCTTAAAGTACAAGTTTGGTCAGTGCTTACTATCTCCTCAGTGCTGTTTATTGTTCTGAATAAATAAAATTATCCAACATGGTTCCTGCTTTCAAAGAGCTTTCAGTCTAACTGAGGAGACAGCATAAACAGAGATAAAAGTCATATAAAAATGTTAAGGGCCTATGATAAGTCACATAGCTCAGTGCTAATGTGGGTGGATGAGACCATAATCCCTGGGATTATTGAGAAGAGAGAGGTATCCAGGAGGAATGGAATGGATACCTAGGGTCTGGCTGGCCCCCTCCCAAGGGGCCTGAGATCATTAAAATTTGAGGTTGACAGGAAAAGGTGAGAAGTAATCCTTACGTTGCATTTACTATGTGCCAGATACTCATCAGGCACTGTACGTATGTTTTCACTTTCATCCACACAACAGCCCTATGTGGTTGGTCACGTTATTAACCCCATTTTAAGGATGAACGAGTTGGGTACAGAGAAGTAAAGTAACTTACCACAAGTCACACAGCTGGTAAGTGGCAGAGCTGGATTTTGAGCTCAGACAGTCTCCTTCCCATAACTGCTCTTAATCATTCTCTTACACTTCCTTTCAGAAGAAAGGAAACCAGATTGTGTTAGTTATGTATAAGTAACAGCAGATGCTATAATGAACAAGCCCAAGTCCTCAGCAGCTTAACACAACAGAAGTTTATCACCTGTCAGGTAACAGTTCAACACAGGTGTTCAGCTAGCATCCTTCCACACAGTGATTCAGGGACCCAGACTCTTCCCATCTTGTGCCTCCATGATTCCCGAGGGCCATGAAGTCCTCTTATGGAGATCTCCTGGAAGGGGGTCTCTCCCTACAAAGGATTTTATGGCCAGGCCTGGAAGTGGCACCCCTCATTTCTACTACTATCTAGTATTCAGTCACATGGCCATTCCTAACTGCAGGGAAGGCCAGGAAATGTCATTTAGCCAGACACCTGGGGCAAACATGGATATGGATGAACACTCACAATCTCTGCCACACAAGACAAAACCCAAATCATTCATCCAAGTGCAAAAAAAATAGACTTAGCTCCAAAGGCCAACACCAAATGCACAGCTGTAGAATCTGGTATCCAAAGAGCAGCAACATTGCTCAGCCCTCTAGAAGAGGGCTAAGGGTACCTGAAGGGTCAGTTTCATAGCTAGCAACCCACAGCGGAAGCAGAAAACTCCAAGCATGACTAAGTGCTCAGAAGCACCATAAACAGAGGCTCTTCCTTCCCCTTGCTCCCCTGCAAAAACAAAACCCAAAACCGACCAGATGCAGCACGACCTCTGCCAGTGAGTCAGTCAGAGTCCCCCACATCTGGAGTCTGGCAGGACACCAGGATCTCGTCAAGATGCTTTAACTATAGAATAGGCTAGAACGTGGCTGGATTCATGATGGGGCTCAGGTCTGGAAGGAGTGACAAGAATGCCAGGCAGGGGGAATAAGATAAGGTCCTGTGACTGAATCATTGTAAGAGGTAGAGAGACAGGAAAGGGATGACGAGGAAAAGCAAAAAGAACTATCACCCAGTAGAGGTACATGCTCGCTGTGAAATCACCTCACCTCGGGCACATTGCAGGTTCTGAGCAAAAGAGCCTTGAGAAGAGGAACTAGACACAGACACCTTGGACTCGGACCATCCAGGACTTCTCCCCATCTTGTATTCCACATCCTGGTAAGTTGCCTCACATCCAAGCTACTTGAGTCAGAAATGTATCAATATCAGCACTAACCCTCCACTCAATCACCAAGCCCAGTGGATCCAAATTACCTCTGAAATCTCTCCATTCTGCCCATCCCCACATCCTTGCTGTAGTTCATACACCCACCCCCCTTCTCATCTGGGCTAATAGAGCTACAGCTTGACTCCAGTTTTCCCTTCTTCCAATGTTCTTTTAGTCCAACAGATGTTTATTGAGCTTTGTAGCAGATACTAGACTTGCCCTCCAATATCTTTCCTCACCTTCTTTCTTACCACCTGAATCCCAGTTCATTCAGGAAAGTAATATGCACAGTTTAAAAAAAGAAAATCTCACCTTCCCAGCCTTCTTTGCAACTAAAGGTAACTGTGCGACAGAGTTCTGGCCAATGAGCAGTAGGCAGATAGCTCTAGGGAGGGTTTCTTTCCTTAAATGGGAATAAAAGGCTTCCAAGGAAATACCTTTTTCCATTTCCCCTGGCCTTTTCCTCTCCTTCCCGCCTCGAATGTGGATAGGATGCCTAGAGGTGATGCACTTTCTTCCAACCACGACGAAGAATGCCAGACACCAAGGGTGGTGCAGCCGGGAGCGAGAGGGACCAGACCCTTGATGACTTTCTCAAGCAGCTGCACATACCTTGGGCTGCCTACTTCCAGATATTTGTTAGGTGGGTGTATTAGTTTCCTATTGCTGCTGTAATAAATGACCATATGCTTAGTGACTTAACACAAATTTACTCTCTTACAGTTCTGAAGGCCAGAAGTTCAAAATTAGTCTCAAGGGGTAAAAGTCAAGGTGTTGGCAGAGCTGACCCCTTCTGTTAGCACCAAAGGAAGAATCCACTTCCTTGCCTTTTTCAGCTTCTAATGGCCACCTGGGTTCCTCGGCTCAAGGCCCTTCCTCTGTCTGCAACATCCTTCACTCCAACCTCTGCCTCTGTCATCACACCATCCTCTTCCCTCGGACCCTTCTGGCTCTCTCTTTAAGGATCCTTGTGAGTATGAGGCCACGTCAGGATACACTGGGGACCTCAGGGTAATCCAGAATAATCTCCCATCTCAAGATCCTTGATCACATTTGCGAAGTCCCTTTTGCCCTTTAAGGGAACATACTGACAGGTTCCAGGGATTAGGATGAAGGCATCTTTGAGGGTCATCATTCAGTCTACCACAGTGGGAAAAATAAACTCCTTACTTGTGTAAACTATTGATACTATGTGACGATTGTTTGTCACTCACAGCTGAAGGCAGTCCAAGCCGATAGGTGCATCTCCTGGGTCCCAAGTGCTGTGCTCGGTGCTGGAGATCCTCCAGCTGGAGAGTCTGTCATGCTGTGTTTGCAACTATTATTTGCTTATTTGACGGCCTTGGGAGGTCATGGACTCTGGAAGGCAGGAAGTGTGCAACTCACGCTTTTTTGTCTTCCCAGCATCAGTCAAGTGCCTGACAACATCGTGGTGCTCAAAAATTGTTGGTTTAACTCAGCAACTGGGCGATCATGATTCGGCTGCCATTTCCTTCGCCAGAGTTAATTCTAGATCACTGAACAAATGCTGGATGAAAACAAAAGGGGCCGAGAGGGTCAGGGAGAGGGGCTAAAATAAATTCGTTTAGAAAGCTCACACCTGCCTGCCTCTTAAAGTTTCAAAACTCTGAGATGCTTCATAATGAAGAAACCTGTTTAACTTTAGCTCATCATTTCCCAAATGTATTTGACCATGATTTTCATTTTTCATGGAGTGTGTGTTCATCTCCTATTGAAGCAGAGCTCTGTGGAACATCTTTTGAGAAACACTTCTCAACCCTTCCCAGGACTGGTTTGGGAACTAGGGCGGTCCAAGGCCCACAGGTGGACTCAGCAGTGGATCAGACCAAAAGTGCACCGAGGCTGCTTAACGGAGGTGCTGCCACTGTCGGGAAGGGCTTTGGGGTACAGCCGGACCTCAAAGAGCGGTGACATTTGTCCTGGCAGAGGGGAAGGTGAAGCATTTTCTGCTTACCTCCAAGAGCTGCCTGGCTGGTTTCAAATGGCCCAGATTGAGAGTCAATGAGCAGAGAGGAACAGCGCCTTCAGGGCCACCCAAAGGCATCTTTCTTGCCCTGGCAGGGCTAGCCCCAGTTGTGCCCTGATCCCAAGCCAGCCGACCATTTCCCAGCCACCTCCAGCCAAATGGCAGCCAGAGTTTTAGGACCTGATTTCTTCCTCCACAGCAGCCAGCCTGGGCGGGGGCTTCCTGTGCTGTCCCAGGAACCCACGTGACCCTCCAGCCCCTCTGCATTCTGATCCTACTGCATCGAGAGGCACTGCTCCCTGCGCCCACTTAGCATTGACCTCAGGCTCAGAGACGTTCCTCGCCTCTCCCACCCCAGTCCCAAACCTTCTGATCTCCTGTATTCGTTATGGGACACGTGTCTAAGGAATGATGGGCCTGAACGTGTTGTCAAAGATCCTCTGCTGTGTGGTTTTTTTCAAATCGAAAACTGCCGTGTTCAATTTGTAGGATTTCAGTGTGAAATCTGGGAGTTCATCAGGGTTGAACAGGGACCCAGTCTTAGGGACACAGGGCAGCTTTTACTTTTTTCATAAAGGACTCGTTTCAAGGAATTCATTTATATTCCTTACAGATACGTTTTTTTAAAGTTTGAAACCACGTGATCTATAGGTGAAGATCTTCATATTACACGTGGGATAACTGAGGACCAGAGAAGGAAAGTAAGTGCCCAAGATTGCAGAGCAAACTAAAAGCACGGTTGGAAGGAGAATGCGGGTCCCTTGACTCCTAATTAAGCGTTGTTTCCATGATACCGTGCAGTTCCTATTGTGCGTGGCACCGGACCAGAATAGAGCATTTGAGGCAAAACCTTTATGAGATTTTTTTTTCTCCAAATTCCCAACAGTTACTAGAAACTGTGGTAGAAAACAGACTCTTAAAAATATATTTGGGCTAGTATTATAAGAAGCATGATTCTTAAAGGGCATGCCCAGGGACTGCCTTTGGTAGTTAACTACTCCGCTATCTATCGCGCCTCTTTTGAAGGTTCCACAGGCTATAAAATGGATTTGCATGGAGTGGTCTCCTCAACTCCCCCAACCCTCCCAAACCCTATCCACTCTCTTCTCATCAACTTCCTGGTTATTTTTAGTGACATCACTCTTGCTAAGGAGAGGAAACTATTCTTAATGCTGCACAGGCTTAGAATAGCCATGCACTTAAACCATCCAAAATAATGAAGTGCTACCCACCCCACAAAGAGTAGGTCCCAGCCCAGTCTACTTCCTGACCCAGCCCCTCTCCCCCACCCACTACTCAGCCCAGGACCAAACAACACAAAGGACTCTGCTTTGCAGAAAACATGTTAAAGAGAATAAGTATCTATAGGAAGTTTAAAGCACAGCAATGCTAAACTTGCCAGTTTGAGGATTTGTGTCAGAAAAGATTGTATGAAATTTAAATAGATAACAGGACCCACCCATCAAGTTTAATGGAACATAAGTTTTTCCTGTTTCTTCACTTCCCCCTTCTCCTCTTGATGACTCTCTTATATAGGGTACAATTAACCACTTATTTTCAGGGAACTATGCTCTCTGGGAGCCTGCAATTACGACCATAACACAAAATGAAGAGCTGAAGCTCAGAATGGTTAAGTAACTTGCCCTAGGTCACACAGCAAGGAAGTGGTGGAGCCTGATTTCAGACCCAGGTTTCGGATTCCAGTGCTCATGTGTTCTCTACTGGGGCCTTCACCTCTGTGACATGTCATATTAACAACACAAGCTGACATTTATTGAAGTCTTGCTATGTGCTGGGCACTGTGCAAACCTGCTACCCTTGAAGAAGTATTGAGATAAACCCTCTGCCCTGAGGAACAAGAATGGCTTTTAGATTTTTAACCCACCTCTGTCCTCTAGAGACAGGAAAAAAAAATTATCCATCTCCAGAACTTATAACTGAATGGGATAAGACCCAGATAACTAACTGACTGATCATCTGTGCAATCAAACCCGTTGCATCTGATGGAGAGAGACATGATCCTCTTAACTTTTCAGATATCTCTCTGCACTGTCACCTCCTATGCTCTTGCCAGGTCACAGAAATAAATAACAGTGTCACCTTGATATTGCCCACCTGAATATCAGATGTGGATGGCATCCTAGATAATACCTGTGGCAACCAGACACAGATGCTTTAGGAAGTTTCCAGACTTGGTATCTGTCCTGTCTTCCCCCTAAGTGGCTTGTCAAACTGTGCGGTTACCATATATAAAGCCCACAGACCTGCCCAAATAGTTAACATGAACCTCGTGTCACCAATAAAGCCCAGAGTTTCAGTATGAGCTTCAGCTGGAATGGCTTGTCCCTGGAATGGCTTTAATTTACAACCGTTTCAGAGGGGCCGGTTTGCAAGTTGCAGTCCACCACTTCAGAGACAGGTGTGAGCCCTGTCTCAGTTTAACAGGTTGGTTTCGGGAATCCAAGATCCCAAAGATTGAAGTGTCATCTGTGTTTTGTAGGCAAATATCTACTTAATCACTACTCCATTGCCTGAGGAGAGAATCATAACCTATGCAAGCGTTCTAAAGGAATTTGGTTTCCCAGTTGGCAATAAATATCACATGTTTCCAAGCTGGGCATGTTTAGGCATTTGACGTATCGCTCTGCAGATCTAAGAGCAAGACAGAGTGGTTCTATGCCAGAGCAGAATGGTGGGAAGGCTGAGGACACCCAATGTTGTCACATCTAAAAATATTCCTCCACCACTGCTCTCGTTTCACTACCTTAATCACCGAAGACACGGCCCACCAGGCTTTTCCCCAAGGATTTGAATAACCCCAGAGTGTCCACCAGTGATAAGGATTCCTCGGGCTTCAGGATCCAGGGGAGCCAGCTGGAGGGCCAACGGGTTGACAGAGAGGCTGAAGCCTAGCTCACTGAAAGCACAAGAGTTAATCTTAGGAATCCGAAGAGGAGAAGCAAGTGTTTCTCTAGCTTTAATCCTGTGAGGGAAATTGGTAGAACTCTGTTCCCTGACACAGTCCCTCCACCATTTCTGGAGTCACGAGAGGGTCTCAGGTGTGATCATGAACAAGTGTTCCATTACCATCCTGCTGCTGCCTCAAACTCTGTGACTCACAAAGCCACCCCTAGACACCTTGGCATTGTCACAGCCTGCCTTGATGTCCTAGCATTGCTAGAGTCTCTCGAAATAACTCCCTCTGCTTTATTCTCAGCACTCATTTCCTGAGGACACACCCAAGAGCCTTTCAGTGCTGGGTGAGACAACTAGTGATGTATATACGCTGTGTACACAGCTCCCACCGTCTTATGATGCTTCTGTGTCCCCTGAAACAAACCTCTGTGCCTCTTTACCTGAGGTAAATTCTAACCCAGAGGGTTTCCTAGTTCCCCACGAAACCCACTCCACTGTCCTTCATCTGATTAATGTTTTCATTATCTAACATAATCACCATAGCAACCACACTTTGTAGATTATCCCTAGGTTAAGCCATCCTTTCCATCCCTGGTATTTCTCCAAGACACACCAGCCTCGGGGCAAAATGGGGCTGAGTTAAGAGGAATAAACTGTATCTCTCTGATTCTAGTCCCGCCCCTGTCGCAAGATCTCCGGTATTCCTGAGAATTTCCTCTCCCAAAGGGGCCACCTCTCCTGTGCTCACAAACAAGCCTCCTCCTTTTCCAGGTACCAGACTTCTACTGCCCTTAAACCCAACTTAGAGGACTGGCTTTATTGAATAGAACCACCTCAGGGAGGATGTTGGCTTATCACTCCCACCTCCAATAACATCTTTCCCTCCTGCTTCCTGCATCCACCCAACCTATGAATGTCCGTGGTGGCCATCAAAGCTGTAAACGAGCCACATTGTGGGCCTTCAAGAAATCCTAACCAAATTAGCCAGGATTCTTAGTGTTACCAGTGACAGACACCCAAGTTAATGTGAATTAGCACAAGAGGGAATTAAGTCACATAATTTTAAAAAGTCAAGGCAGTGAAGTGTTCAGGAATCCCCGTCTCTCTCTCTTTCCCCGCATCTCTCCCCTCTGCTCGCCTTTGTGCTGGCTTCATTCCCAAGCAGGCTCCCTCCTCGTAGTGGCAAAAGTGGTCTCTGACTGTCAGCTCCAAACTTGTAGCTATTTATGCAGAACAAGAAGGCGAATGCAAGATTTTTCACTCAGTAGCTCCGGAGTAAAAGTTCTGGCAAGATCTCTGATTGCCCCAGCTTGTGTAACATCCTTTCCCTGAATCAGTCACCGTGACCAGAGGAATATAAACTTTAGTTGACCAAGGTCATAGGCCCACCTCATGTGAAAGAATATTGGCTTCAACTGATCTAAATGGAATAATGTCCCCAGAGGAAAGAAATTTACTGTCACCAAAACAAGGAAGAGAAGAATTCCGGGAAAGCTGAAGCAACAGAAACCCAGATAGACTTTATTCCAGATCTCACATCTCTCTTAGCTCTTTCAGGCTTACTCGGGAACTGGGATAAAACCAGATCTGCCAGCACGGGGGTCAGGACGTCAGTGGATCCTGGTGTGAAGATCTGGGATCTGGGGTCCAGAGAAACAAAGTAGGGACAGCTATTGATCGTGGACCGGTCAGTCCCTTTCTCTACGGGAGCCTCTGATCCTCATCCGTGAGCAGATTGGCCTAAATCACTGCCCTTAACTCAAGGCCCCCAAGCCTGCTGAAGCTTCATTAGTGCCCCATGATCTAACTTCAGCATAAACTGTTAGAACCCCATTTCCACGCTGCTCCTTTCAAATATGCTCCCATAGGAACAGTTTAGCAGTGAAAAGGCAGCTCCTTGCAGCTATGAAGGTAGGGGCTGTCTGGGAACGAAGGCAACACAGAACTGAGGGATAAAACAGAGTCTGGCTATCATGTCATTCAGGCCCCGACTCCTGCCATGGCTGCATCCAGCATCTGCCTCTACACTATTCCATTACAGAAGTTATCAAATTCCCCTTTCTGCATATACACCACAACGGGTTGGGTTTTCTATCACTTACAGCCAAAAGAATCCCAAGTGAAAGAAACAGGCGGTGTCTTTCACTTTCTTGAGAAATGTGATGATACATTTGTTGTTTAGTGAGAGTGCTCAGCTGCCTAGAAATGTCTGTCCTCGGTGTAAATCCCGAGCTGGGATAGGGAATCTTGGCCCCTATGCTACATACTTGAGGAAATAAACAAGTCCAAATCTGGGTACTGGTAAATACCCTGTCTGTAAGTGCCACAAGTTATTGACAATTGATCAAACCCCAATCTCCATTCCCCAAAGAGAAAATGGATTTAGAAACACACCCAACTCTCACTGCCCAGTAAGATGTAGTTGGCCAATTTTTTCCCCAGGATATCAGGGAAGCTGGTACAGTGAGATTTCATCTGATTTGCAAAGTAGCAGGTCCTGTGAACATTAATGTACTGATCAGCTTTCAGAGAACCAACCAAGCACCGAGCCAAAATAAGGAGACTTACATGGGCTTCTATGAATCAGCCAGCTTTCTGATTAGTATTTAGTTTCGCTTTAAGGATTAATTATCCAGTACAAGGGTAATGCATATAAATTTACTCACCCTATAAGGAGCTTTGTATTAAGCTAAATACCTAAAGCTTTCATGACATTGTGAAACCCAAATCCCTCAAGTGAACAATCGAGGTCTTATGTGCAGCTTAGAAGATAAAGTACTCCAAGGGCCTTGGACCTATTCACCTTTGGGTTTGGAGTTTGACTCACCTTTGGGGTTTGAAGGATCTGAACCAAATTTGTACAACTACAGAACCAAAGCCTCTTCACCAGTGCTCTCTCCTGCCTAACATAGTTCCTAGAACAAACTAGGAGGACAAAAAAGTTTTTTAGTTGTTTTTTTTCCTTTCCCTCTAGAAGAAACTCTAAAGCTAAAAATGTCTATTCCCTGGCACTAAGACCAATCCTAAATCATCAGCCTTTAGAAAACCAAATTCAAACAATAAAAGGAATTCATTTTCACATAACTGAATGGTCCAGGGATGAGTGAACCTTCAGGCAAAGCTTGATCCAGCATTCATATTTTGAGATGAGGACTTGATTTCTTTCTTCCTTTTTTTTTTTTAATAATAGTAGTCCACTTTCTTTGATGTCTGTTCCATTCTTGAGTATTCTGTCCCCTCATCGCGTTAAAAGATGACCAGCAACAGCTCGCAGAGCTACGCGATTCTATATTCACATCCAGCAGAAACAGAGTCTGTGTCTCAGCATTTCTAGCAAAAGTCCTAAGGTTCCCTCTGATTGGACTGGCTTAGGTCATATGCCCATTTCTGAAGCAATCATGATGAGAAGAAAGAATGCCACCTGCTGTTTGGCCCAAGCCAGAGTCCATCCTTGGAGCTAGGGGGAAAGTCAGACTCACCCAGACCACATGGCTAGAGAATTTGGGGTACAGTAGGTAAGGGAAATGAGGGATAGTGGGGGGGCAGTCCTTAAACATCCATTACAGCCCTCACTTTACACATGAAGCAACAGAAACAAGAGAGGTTACATGACTCACTCAGAATCACACAGTGAGCTGAGTGGGGGAAGGAGTAGCTAGACCCCAAGCCCACTGCCCTAAAGAGCCTTGTTGCTTCCTCTCAAACTCACTTCCAGCCAAAACCTTACAACTATCATTGTGCCTTTTCATACTTACAAAGTCTCTGGGTGAAAAGATGGAAACCCCCTCCAGGCATGTAGGGGAAAGTAAATTACCTGCAGGGGTACTCCATTCCTGGAGCAGGCCTCAACAATTTTCGAGAACAAGCAACAAAAAAAGAAAAGTTCCAAGAACCCAGTGCATAAACCAACTCCATCATCCCAGCCAGACAGAGAAACACAGGATGCCGGGCAGGGGAACAAAGGAGAAAGTCCCTCCCGGGCCCTGGGGCTGCCCCCAGATTTGAGGGAGAAGTCTGGGGGCCAGGACGCCTTTCCTCTGCTCTAGTCCTCCACTAGGCTATTTGCATTTCATTGTGGTCCTGGATGATTTAAGGAGCCCAGTGAAAGCCCTTGGATGTGGTTAGAACATTCATGCTCCAGTGATAAATAATGTGACCAATGTGTATGGCCTAGAGTCACTGCATTATCAAAGGGCTCCTTGGAAACTGGGGAAAAGGCAGGGCTTTTTTCCTACTTCTGCTGTTTTTTTTTTTTTAAGCTGCTGGATGAATTGATTTCTTGTCCCTTTCCAAGAGCTTAATACCATCCCGGGAACTGACGCTCTCCCCGTCCTTGGCCTCAGATCTTTTCAATACTGTGGTTCCACCAGATGAACGGTCAGAGATGAGAGAAAAGGGTGAAGGACGCCGGGCCCTTTGCCCATCTTTCTCCCTCTTCCGCCCTCTCCAGACATTTTTCTTTTTTTCCCAAATGAAATCTCCTGGTTGACTTCAAAGGCAGCTCTGCATCCAGAAGAGATAATACTGGTGGGGAGTGGGGGAGGGAGGAGGATAGTTGAGAAGAAGTGGGATCTCTGGACAGAGAGGGATGGGGGGGCAGAGGGAAGATGGGCTGTTGTCTGAGTGAACTTGTCAGTGTGAGGTAGACACTCACAGGTGGGGTGGGGGCAGGGGGCGGCAGGAGGAATGACAGTAAGAAGTCAGAGGTCTGGGCTTGTCTTTGCTGGCAGAGAGGTCAGGTTTGCACAGATCAGAAGGAAATGACTACCGGTCAGTTCTGGAATCGCTTTTTCAATTTTCCCCCATTTCTGCCATGATGGTTGAGAACTTGGGATTTGGAGTCTGGGTTCAGATTTCAGCTCTGCCACATTCTAAGTCTGCTCAGTCAGGCAAGTCTTTTCACCTCTAGAAGCCTCCACCTTTCCAACGCATCCCTTAGAGGAGAGGACTGCCCTTCCCCTTCCACTGCAGTCAATGCCAACCAACAGCATTGGAAAGAGCCACCCGAGCATGGCTCTGCCCGAGGCCAAGAAGCGGTCACCACTTGGACCGAGCATTTCATCCTCCTTTGTACAAGCAGGGAAAGCACTGTGCCTCGCTACAAGGCCTGGAGTTTTCCAAGTCCCAAGCTGTTGAGGGGCTGGGGTTGCAGGAATTAGAGGGGGCAATTTGCCAAGGGAAAGAAGTATTATAAGATACACTCTCACATGGATGAGGAAAGAGAGAGCCCGAAGATCAGAGCAGTGGCTTTCTGGCGCTATATTTGAATTTTCACTAACCCTTCTCCATCACTATGAGCCAGAGGAAAAGAAGGAGCCGGCCTAGAGGTCGGGTCCCGAGCATGCTCACTCAGCAACGGCAGAGGAGTAGACCATCGGCTCCCCAGTTACCAGCGGGGACCTGAGACAACATCAGTGGAGGGAGGAGACCCCTTTATAGAGAACACAGGCCAAGGTCTATTTCTCTGGTCATCATCCCACCGCACCCACTAGAGTTAGAGATAGTTCTGTGGTCAGAGAGAAGGTTACTAGTTACCAGGATCAGAGATCATAATCATCTTTCCCTCTCAGAGCTGTTAGGATCCAATAAGATAATGTATGTGTAGGGCACTTAGTGAAAGACAGGGAGTACATACACAAGAAATGGTAGCTCTCATTAGTATTTCAAAAGCATTCTATTTGCGTTATTTAGATTGTAAGTTCCATCAGAACTTCTTTTCAAGATGGAAAAATCAGAATGCAAGTCAGATTTCAAATGTTTCCCTCCCTTCTTTTGCATGGTGGCTTTTTGGGCGCTGAGGCTGATAATGTTTTCTTTTCTGCTGGCCCATCATCATAGAACTTGGCTTTCTGACAATGTGAAAGCCAGGACAACCAATTAGGCCTCGATGGATGGAGGAGCCGGTAACTCAAAGGGTCATTTTTTCCACTTGTCTTTCAAGAGCAGCGATGGTTGCTTTCCGGAGCCACAGAGACTCCATCTGTGTCAGACCCTCCATCTGTGTCAGACCCTCCAAGAGAATGATTTACAGGCATCTCTTTAATGGTACCTCGAATGCTTTGCAGATTCAGTATTGTCCAAATCGCATTCTGGTTTCTTTCTGCCATTTGTCATACACCTGGACCCTTTGTGTCCCCCCGCCAAGTTGCCATCGTGTGGTTACTCGGCAATTGCCAACTGGTTTTTCATATTAGCCCAAGAAAAACATCATTAGGAAGGGTGAGCCTGCGGCCAAATCCATTGCTTAATGGTCTGCAAAGCCAAACAGAAAATAATTGGAGGTATCTGAGCTCAAGTATCCCTGCTAGCAAGGAAAGTGAAACTTGACTCTTTAAACAGGAAAAATGGTAGATTTGCCGTCACAATTGCCTATAGAAATGTACCGTTTCTCCACTGGTCTTCCCTCAAAGATGCTGTAGAAAGGAAGACCATTTTCTGTGCAAGGTAAAGCAATCCTCTTCTCAGTTTGCATTAAAACTCTTGTCCCCTAGAGAGCAACTTCTTTGGTAACTGGCTCTATTTCTTCCTAACGAATTGCAAAGTTATATGCAGAAGGCGGTTCAACGCCCTCTCCCTTAGGGCTGCTCTGTTCCCACATCCTACCACACTACCTTTCCTTATGTAACACTCACTCATCTTCCCATCGCCACCTCACTCCCACCTACATATCACCCCCCACCACCCAGCTTCACTGTCATAAAATACCATGGACACAGAGGCAGAGAAACCAAGTCACCTACAAGGGTAAAATTCAGGCTGGCGTCAAACATCTCAACAGCGTAAGACAGAGATCATAAATTCCAAGGAAATAAAGGGTGACCCAAGAATTTTACATACAAGGACGTTGTCCTTCTAATTCAAAAGCAACAGCCAAATGGAACATACCAAAAAAGGGGGAAAAAAATAGAGAATATAGCTTAATGTGCCCTTTGAAAATAATAAAAAAAGAATTGTTTATCAAATCCAGCCAACCAAAAGATGAATCAAAAGAAAGAACTCTGAAAAAGAAAGATCAGATTTTAAAATGTTTTTAAAAGCGTCGGTGGTGAAAATGAGTATATCAAAATATAAAGCTAGAGCTATCAAGCCACGATAATTGCAGTTTAAAAATAAAATATAAAAATTATCATATAACAAAGAGGAGACAGAGAGTAAGTGAAGTGTAAGAATTCTAATTTCTGAGGTTGCCATAATAGGGAATAACAGATTTGTCTACATTTAAAGCACATGTTCAAAAAATATAGTAAAACCCCAAGCTGTCAGTTTTTTATCATCTTTATGTTTTTGCCTTTGGTAGGCTCTTTCAGAAACGTATTACTAGTTGTAAATAAATGTTTATGTGAGGTTTTGGTAATTCTCTGTTTCCTTACTTCTACGAAATAGCAGATTATTTAACTTAATACTTTTTTGTTTTTGAAGACACACATAGAATACTCGTATTCGTTTCTATTTATTCTTTATCCGTATAGAAGAGAGAGGGAGAAAGGATGGAATTATGATCACAGATATTGAAGGTGGTCATTTCTGAGTAGTGAGATTGGACATCATCTTAAGTTTGCTTCCTTGCATTTTTCTATGTTGTGTGACTTGCTTTAATCATTATCATGTATCAGTTTACAAAACCAATATTATTGAAGAAAACTAAAGTGCTGGATTTAGACAAAAAAAAATGGTTAGTGCCTTCTCCCACGCTTCTCAGACCCCTCTCTGACAGGCTGGAGTGGGCTCTAGGGAATGACCGTGACTGTCAAGATGAGGGATGTTCTCTCTGTGCATTGTCTCTGGAACTATTTTCTATCTGCACCAGAGGTGGATTTCCTAGCAAGTCAACTCAACTTCCCTCTTGGAAGCACCAATAGGATCTGGGAAAATTAATGTCTAGTGTTGTAAATTGCAGGAAACTGGCGTGAAGGTAAACATCCCTTCAAAGATGGGGGAAGTGGAATGGCTGATGCTGGGACCCCCGCCTTCTGAGTCAGCCATCTAGGGATTAAGGCAAAAATAGTGGCAAATACTTTTCAACCCACTGGATCAAATTCTTTATTCCTGACATACTCGAGAACTTTAAGAAAAACAAAGTTTCTAGAGGAAGTCAACAAAAGTGGGAAAAAACTTGTTCCAATCAAAATTCAGTGATACTAGAGGTTTTGGGGCCTCACTGTATTTGGGGCTCAGTAGAATGGGGCAAGTGGAGAAGGCTTTGCCCCTGCTGCTAGGGTGACCACCTATGTGTCACAGGTACCCAGATGTTCTGGACAACCGGCAAGGCAGACATTCAGGAAGGGCAATCAGAGCAGCCATCCAAGAAGAATTTATGAGTGCCCCCAACATGAGGAAAACAACTATTTTTGTATGCATTCACTAAGCACTTTGTATTATTAAATCCCATGTATCTTCACAACATTCTTATGAGGTCAGCGCTACTATCTCCACTTTATACACAGAGAAACTGATTGCTTTGACAATTTAAGTAAATAGCTCAAGGTCACACACTAATACTGGTGGCCCCAGGATTTAAAAATAGGTTAATGGTGAGCTGCTCAAACCTGACAGCTTTCCTAAAGGAGACAGGAGCCTGAGTCCAGCAAAATCAGCTGAGTCAGAGAGAAGCAGAATGGTGCCTCAGGTCCAATGAGACAAGAGTTGAATCGGGCAACTGAGGCCCAGAATCTGGAGTTCTGAAAGGCAGAAGAGACAGCCACAGCAGGCAGGGTGTGGGCCCTAATCCTCGGCCAAATCTCCATTTATACAGCCTAATGGGTCAGGGAGAGATGCCGTGTTCTTCACCAAGGCACTGTAACCAGGGCAACATCGGCGATCTACACCTGGGCCCAGCCCTGAAGAGGCAGAGACCAAGGTGCTGAGAGGCCTCTTGGACCTTCTGGATGTCCAACCTGTCTTAACACATACCTGTCTTAAATTAGGCTTCATACCAACAGCATAAGATTAAGGTGGCTGGATGCTTGCCTTAGAACAAGGCTGGGCATGAAGTCCAGACTGGTGTGCCCGGTCTCCACGTGAAATTGCAGCTCTCAAAGTCACATTATCCAAAGATGTTCTCTGTGTGTTTGCAGTAGCTGCTGTGGTTCCTTAAGCATCTCTGTCCCCATGACACCAGCTGGTGCGGAGGATATCAGCACTCAGCCTGCGGAAGAGAAGTCCTGCTGGGACCTAGCTCCTTCCTCCTGCTGGTGGAACATCCTTACTTCCAGGCCACTGCGTATCATATCGCCGTGGAAACTGTGCACCACACAACTCCAGGGGGAGCCATTCACACAGACTACAGTGGGAACGAGGCCCCTTGCCCCTGTGCCGTGCGCTGGCCCTGACTTCTTGCTAACTTCCGCAAAGCCAATTCCCATTCGTCCTTCATGACTCAGCTCAAGTGTTCCCTCTCTGAACTCCCACTAAGCAATAATAATAATAGTAACAGTAATGATAAGTAGCATTTACCTTGGCATCTAGGTACCTGCCAAGCAACTCACTAAGCACTTTCCATGCATCATCACTTGACATGGTTACCATTATCATCTGCATTTTATAAATGACAAAACTGAGGCTTTTAAAGCTTACGTTATCTGCCCAAAGTTCCAGAGCAACTAAGTAACCAAGTTGGGATTCAAAAGAAGGCAGGCTAACTCTAGAGCTCCAGCACTCCCCTCCCCACTGCACCAGCCAAGCCCTCGTTTGCACCAATACCTGGAACCTACCCCTCTCATAGCACCTGTAATACCCTGATGCACCCACTCGTTTGCAATTTTTGTCCTCCGGTAGCCTGTGAGCTCCTTGAGAGAAGGGCTCCTGTCATATTCATTCTTATATCCCCTGGGTGTCTATTAAAGAGTTGGAACTCAATAAACCGTTTGTTGAAAACGTGCATGCAGATGTGGCTGATGGCCACTTGGTGTGGACCGTTTCTACTCCGCCTCTACTCCGGGCTCGGCCGCTCGGTTTACCTGGACACGAAGCACAGGATCTGATTCACACGAGATCAAGTGGCGCACAGCCCCTTCTCTCCTCGGCTTTCTGCCTGTGCACCCGGCGGACACTTCAGGCCTCTCAGGAGGATTGGGAAGGAGCTTCAACCTGTCCTTGCACCTTGCATTTCCGCCTCCCAACGCGTGACGTGTCCAATTAGGGAGACTGAGAAAAGCTCAGAGCAGGTGTCCTTCATTCCCTTCCAATTCTCGACGTTTTCAGAGCAGCGGTCCCCACCCAGCACCCACCCCCAACACACACAGCTTCCGCCTCTGCGTCTGGTGAGCCGAGTACAACCACAGGAGAAAACCTGCAGTTCTCTGCCTGCTCTGAACACCTGGGTAAGATTCACCCGTAGATGAATCCAGACATCTAGACTTCAGAAAACTGATTTCGCCTACAGATCCCATCCAGCCTTATTAGTAATAAAGCTGATGAATGGATGCCTAGCATTCAGTTGCTTCCAAGTCTACGGTGGGCGGGAGTCGCAATTCAGAAACCTCAAGAGTTTCCCCCCAACAATAACCTGCCCAAAGTCAAACAGCTAGGAAAGAAAGTCATGTAGACATGAGATCTGAATCCAAAGTCTGAGCTTTTAACCACTGCTCTACCTTGCCGAGAAGGAGGAAGCTGAGGCCCAAGGAGGTGAGGCAGGAGTCATGTCACGAAGGGTCTTCTGGAATGTGGAGGCAGTTTAGGTTTTATCCCAAGGACTATAGGAAGCTACACACGTTTCAAGCCAGGAGAGGAAACATTACCGTCTGCAACAACCCTGCACCAGACCCCCACGGTTAAGACTTTGTGTCACAGTTTTCTTCCCGAAGAAGAGAAAACAATACTGTTACTGCCTTTGAAAGCTTTTCTTGACATGTGAGGCTGAGGTATGGCAGGGTTTATTATCGTTGTTTGTTCTTAAAGGAGAAACATATCCCAGCAAGTGGATTGTTTTGTCTTCAACTTCCTCATTCTTGAGAAGTCAGGCAGGTCAAAGCAGCAGCTCAGGAACATGTGTGGTCCACCTTGGCCTCTCAAATGAATCCAATTCCGTTTCACCACCAATTTGACCAATTTGACCTTGGCAAGTTACTTTGTCTCTCCATGACGCCGTCTCCTCACTGGTAAAATGGGGATAAAAACAGTATCCACTTTCAAGACATGGTAGGCAGAATAATGGCCCCCACGGATGATTACATGCTAATCCCCAGACCTGTGAGTATATTACGTTACATGGCAAAAGGGAATTAACTTTTCAGGTGGAATTAAGTTTGCTAATCAGTTGACCTTAAGATAGGGAAATGATGCTGGATTATCCAGTGGGCCCAATGTCATCACAAGGGTCCTTAAAAGTGGAAGAGGGAGGGCTTCCCTGGTGGCGCAGTGGTTGAGAGTCTGCCTGCCGGTGCGGGGGACATGGGTTCGTGCCCCGGTCCGGGAAGATCCCACATGCCGCGGAGCGGCTGGGCCCGTGAGCCATGGCCGCTGAGCCTGCGCGTCCGGAGCCTGTGCTCCGCAACGGGAGAGGCCACAACAGTGAGAGGCCCGCGTACAGCAAAATTTTTTCTAGAAGATCACACAAAAGTTGGGAAGGGAAGGAAGGAAGTCAACTAGGCTACTACAAAATCTAGACTGAAGGGGCCCGCGTACCGCAAAAAAAAAAAACCAAAAAACAAACAAACAAAAAATGCCTGGGTTATTGTCAGTCTTCTGCTCATTCTGGGAAAAGTGTGATATGGTTCCCAGAGAACATTTCTCTCTTGTGATCTTCAGGTCAGTTTGGAAAAAAAAAAAAAAAAAAAAAAAGTGGAAGAGGGAGACAGAAAAGTAGAGTCAGAGACAGAGATGACTGACTACAGAAGAATGGTCAGAGAGATGCAACACTGCTGGCTTTGAAGAGAGAAGAAGGGGCCATGAGCCAAGGGTGCCCTCTAGAAGCTGGACAGGCAACGGAATGGACTCTCCTCTAGAGCCTCTAGAAAGCAATGCAGCCCTGCCTGCACCTTTATTTTTTTTTAACTTATAAACAATAGAAATTTATTTCTCACAATTCTGGAGGCTGAAAGTCTGAGATCAGGGTGCCAGCGTGGTCAGGTGAAGGCCTTCTTCTGAGTTGCAGACTTCTCTGTGGTATCTTCACATGGTGGAAGGGGTGAGGGAGCACTGTGGGGCCTTTTGTCAAAAGGGCACAAATTCCAATTATGAGTGTTCCACCCTCGTGACCTAATCACCTCTCAAAGGCCCCACCTCTTAATACCATTGCTTTGGACATTAGGTTTTCAACATATAAATTTTGGAGGGTCATGAACATTCAGACCATACTAGCAAGTTTTCAGGATCTTCTCTTTTTCGTTGGTCTTCTGAAATTACAATAAAATATCTTACTTTTGATCTGTTTTTAATCCATCGTATATGGATTTTCTCTAATTCAAGAAAGACAAATTTTAGGTTATAAAGAAGCTACTGTGTATTTGTTTCATGAGTGACTTAATTCTTTAAAATCATTAATTTCTGATTATTTAATCGATACATGCTCAATATGCTCCTTGATTTTAATGAGACCCTTGCTGGACTTCTGACCTACAGAGCTGTAAGAGAATACATGTGTTGTTTTACCCTACTAAGTTGTGATTTGTTACAGCAGCCAAAGAAAATTAATACACAAGGGTTAATAAATATAAAGTGCTTAAAATAGTGCTGGGCATTAGATAAGAGTTCAATAATCTCTCCTTATTTTATGGTGGTGATGAATTTAGTGAGTATCACTTCTTCAATTTATCAGTTCCACCACTTCTGTTCATTTTTGCATCAAGTCACATCACTCAAAGCTACGTCTCTTCCACTGACACCATGCTGAACTGTAGAGATTCAAAATGGAAAAGAACACTCTCTGTCCCCAACTCTCTGGCTGGCCCCAAGGAGTTCACAGTCTACAGGGAGAGCCGCACTTGCAAACAAGTCATTTTTATACAAGGTGACAAGTTCTAACAGAAGAAAAATCTGAGAGCTTTGCTTTCTTGTGCTCCTGCTTCATCTTTCCACAGAATTGCTGTTAAGGAAGATGTGTTGGCTAAGTGAGGATAAATCCTACCTGGCTTTCTCAAAATGTGAAGCAAAAGAAAATACCTGTGGTTTTCTGATGTGATGAATGTTTGTGTTTCATGGGGATTCGGTACTGTGTAGGAGAGCTGGAGCTCTCCCACAACCAGAACTCAGAGCTGAAATGGAAGTGATAAAAGAAATCTCCACATATTGCGGTATGGGGAAGTCGTTCTGGCTTATACGTGAGCTAACTTGAATTTGATGCTAACTAGAACAGCCTGTTTGTGGCTTATCAAACATACACTGTACATCTGCTTTAATTATTAAAGAATAGGGCGCATTGACCAGAAGTAAAGAATGTGCATGTTAAAAATAAAGAGTAAGTGCCTCCCTTCCTGGGACACCAAGGCTGGTACTCCTTCAATGCGAAGACTCCCTTCCCAGGTGCCATGGCCATACTGACTCTCTGTGTACGTGAAGGAATGTATCCCTGAATTGTCTGATGTTCTTTGTTCTGACAAGACATAAAACTGTGCTGAAAACCGTGCTTCTCTGGAGCAGTTCCTCAGAGTTATCTGAGAGGCTGTTTCCTGGGCTACAGTCCTCAGTTTGGCTCAAATAAAACTCTTCTATTCCTATTAAAGATTGTTTACTGATGATTTTCATTGACATTATCTTCAAGGAAAACTTTAAACTTTTTCCAACAAGTACATTTAGGAAGGTCAGGAAAGATTAAGGATGAACAAAATGGGTCAGGAGCCAGAAGACCTGCATGTTTCAATTATTTATTTTTAAGCACTGTTGCACCATTTCCTCCCCCAAATGCGGTATAATAAATAAGTAAAAATAGAACCTGGTGCAGGTTGTGCGCTCACAATGGTGTGGGCAGAAAATGTTCAGAAGGAAAATAGATCAGGTTGGACTGGAATAGGCTTCATGGTGTCTTGAGCCACCTTGTCTAAGTGCACACATGGTTATATACCCATACACACATCCCTCACATACACACACATACGCACTATGACCCTTGGTCCCCTCCTACATCTCTGATGTTTACAGCCTTGTGGGGGGAGAAAAAAGCAAGCCAAGAGTGAAGAATGCCTTACGGCAATTAGTGTTCATTCATTCATTCAACCAACACTCATTAAGCACCTACTTGGCACGTCAGGTACTGCTTAAGTGCTAGAGACAGACAGACAAGACACAGTGCCTACCTCCATGTAGCAGGAGGGGCAAACAAGAAAGTTGGTGATCACAACGCCAAGAGTCTGAGGCAAATTAGCAGTGGGCACAGGTACAATACCACAAGAGCTCAAGATGAAAATGCAAAACAATATGAAGGGGCCAGAAAAGTTCCCCAAGATGTTGAGCTTGGCCTGCCCTCGACGGACGAGAGATTTTGGATTATCAGTAGTCAGCCAGACCACAAGGAAAGGAGCCTGTGATTTGGTTGTATGATAAAATGATGTATGGTTGTCATCATTATTCTACCACAGTCTACACACACACAGGGCTCTATAAGCTTGAGTTTCTTGCTTACCGGTCAAGCCAGAACTTTGACCCCTATGCCAATACTGAGCATCCTTCTAGGCCTAGCTCAAACCTCATTTCGTTCTAAGTCCCTTAGCAGTATTTTCTAAACTATTTACTGGGATATGACCTTCTCTGTCAGATATTATTCATCTTGCTTCTCCAACGATTAAGAACAAAAGAATCATGCATTTTTGGGGTTCCTCTCTGTAGCCGCAAACCGCCCAGATGAGCACACATTGCGCTTGGAATGTTCCTCGGTTGAGTGGACCAGACAGGAGTTGGGTGAACCATTTTCGAGATATTTAGCTTTCCTGCTAAGATACTTCCTACTGACCTCCAGCTCACCCTCACCTATCCTATTGTCAAACTCAAGAAACGACAAGACTCTGTCATCCAGAAAGTTCTAAAAGGCAATGACGACGAGTGTTATGTCCTCACCACTGCAACTGTTTCATCATAAATGTCCTTAGCTTAATAAACATTAGGTAGCCTTTTCTGCGTCTTTCAGGGCATCACAGACAGTGTGATGCCTTAGAGTTAGGAAGTCGAAAACGTGTCATTGAGTTCCCTTCTACGATCTCCTGGCTGTGATCATGAGCCAGCCAGGTACCATCTCTGAGCCTTACTTTTCTCAACCATAAAATGGGAAGAATGAAATAGCTGCCGCCTAGTCTTGTTGGTCAGATTAAAAGATAGAACATTTGGGAAAGTTCTTTGAAATGCTAACTATACCAGTTTAGGTATTGTTCCTAGTCTCAAATTTAAGACTCCACCAGAGAGAGGGTGCTTTACAGAAGAGGCCCAGGCCATTGACCTTCCAGCCTGAGTTCAGCCTAATTAACATTCACCCAGAGAGCTTCTGAGACAGAAGAAATGAAAGGGACAGAGGATGCAGGGAATGGGGTGGGAAAGGAACAGTTGGTGATGAAGAAAGAAAAATCTAATCTTTTGCTAATACCAAGGGCCCCAGCTTAAGAACATACAAGTAAACAGTGAAGCGTGGTGACCCGGGACCAGCTGGGGGACCTCTCAAACAAAAGCAGTTAACAATACTGCTTTCGGCTCTGCAGCAATCCAGGGCCAGCTCGGGGCTGAGGCTGCTGAAAAGGATCTGGGATCCTGCTTGGAGACACAGCCTCACAGTCAAATGTCAACGCATCAATACCAAAGTGAGCAGAAAGAGTCTAATACTTGGGGCCTTTGTTTCTTTGTTTTTCATTAATTAGTCTTTGTTCACCCATCTGAGCTGGAAAGAAATCTTTTCTGCAATCCTTTCAAAATCCAACTCCCGCACATGTACCCACATTAGTGAAAACAGAATAAAATTTGTGGTTTGGGCTCATTGCCTTGGCCACGTGGTCAGATAGGACTTTGAAAGGCTCTTTCTTTTTTTTTTTACAAGTGTTTATTGAGTAACTGCTATTCATTCCACAAACGTGTAAAGAGTGCCTACTGCACTCCTGGCCCTGTGCTTGGTGTTAGAGACACAAAGATGAATAAAACCCAAACTGAGGACTCAATAAACGCAGTAAGGGAGGTTGGAGATCAGCGCCAGATAACATAGTGTCTGGTAGAAAGTGCTAGCTGCAGGAAGAGACATCTGGATGGCATGCTCCAGGATACTTCAAGGAGGAAACAACGTTTCTCTTGGGCGGGATCAGGGAATGCTCTATTTCATGGTGCCGTTTGAGTGCTGAGCCATCCGTAGGTGCATTTCCCCACGTGTTTATCACATTAAAATAATAGCCAGCTGGTGCAGAAAGAACCTCCATCGGGTATACCCAGCACTGCTCTCAGCACTTTCCTCCTGTAATTGCCACGGTGCTTTTTCAATGGAGGGCCTCTGATGAGCTCCACTTTGCAAATGCAAATCTGAACCCGGTATAAAATAGGTAACTAATAAGAACCTATTGTGTAGCACAGGGAACTCTACTCAATACTCTGGAATGACCTATATGGGAAAAGAATCTAAAAAAGGGTGGATATATGTATACGTATAACTGATTCACTTTGCTCATTCACTAGCAAAAACTAACACAATGCTGTAAATCAACTCTACTCCAATAAAAATTAATTTAAACAAACAAACAAACAAAACAAAAGACCAAATCTGAAGCCAGGCAGCTGGCTCCAGAGCCCATGCTCTTGACCTTGGTGCTGGCTATGCAGCCTCCCTGACACCTGTCTGCCTCTCCCCGCTGGGCCCTCAAAAGCAGTGTCTCACTGATCTCTGTGTCTTCAGAGCCCAGCATGATTCCAGGTGAGCCTTGAGCCTCTGAACGAGTGTCCTGGAACTGCTGTACTGGGCCCAAAAGAGTGTCCTGGAACTGCTGTACTGAGCCCTTCGCAGCCAGATGCTGAGGTCCCAGCAGGTCTAGTGGAAGGGCCTGGCAGGTCTGAACAGCAGGGAGGCCAGTGCAGGGGCTGGGATGGGCTGGGCTGGGGAGAGGTGAAGACACCATCATCGACTTTTTTCAAAAAGCCTTGCTTGTGGCTTTTCGAAGGCCAGGAAGGAGGGCAGAGCTGGAACTGGGTAAAGGAGGCCCGGATCCTTCAGGACCCCGTGCACATGTTGCTTCTACTCTGAACCTGCCCTCGGGTGCACTTTTGTGGCTCTGAGGGCAGGGTTTGGGCTTTAGATAATAATTGCCTAGATTTGCTTGGTAAACACAGGGCAACTGTAGGATAATTACATGTTCTTACAGAGATGGTGCTCAGTAATTACTTTCAGTGGCCCCAAAGTATTATTTAACACATATTCTGGTTTATAAGACTGAAATAATGATGAATTTGGTTGGTAATTACACAGCACTTACCCACTACATATCCTGCCAGTAGCTGATACTTAGTCCATCATTAAGGGGCTAGCAGTTGCTTTGGTAAATAATAAGTTCTTATTATTACTGGTGCCTAGGCACATAAAGCATTATTAAAATACCATTAGTGACATTTCTCCAAAGGGTGAATATACACAAGTCTACTTGAGAAGCCAACTTTCCTCAGGCTAAATGCCTTATTTTTATCCTTCTGACAGGAGTGACAGAAAGGAATCACCTCTAACTTGAATGTCCACTCACTGACGATGTCTCCTGAATGAAACTGAGCAGATGAAGCAAGATTTACCCTGGTTTAGGGAATGGGAGGGGAGTCACCACTAGTTTCAGTATGAAGATTGCTATTTAACTCGCCCAAGTGGCAGTGCCCAGTTTAGGAGGAGCCCCAGGTCCGGTGCCACCACCCCTGGGGTGGGCTGGATCAGCACACTGAGTGCCAGAGCAAACCACAGCCTTTTAATGGGTCTCGTTGGCAGCATCCTCAAGGCTCCTCCTAGGATGGAGACTGAGAAGCTCTTGGAAGGCCTGTGACTCTGGAAGAGGGGGCACCCTGGTGTTCAGGCCACTCGGGGTACCCATGGGAGAGGAACCTACACACACTGGATACCAAACAAAGGAGATGCAAGCCCAGAACCAGCCTCTTTGTCCTTAAAAAGGGCTCTTGGGAAAGCTGCCTGACATATTTCATCTGGAAGGCAGTAATTTGGGGGGCCATGGCTCAGCTCTGAATGCTCTTGGCTCAGCCACTGGCATCAAGAGAAATCAACTCTTTGTAATCAATAGGGGGCTTAAAGAGGGTGGTCAACCATTATGGCTGGTGGGCAGGGTAGGGAATAGGCCTTCTGGAGCAAACAGAGCCCTCATTACCATTCCATTCCAACCCACCCCATTTCTGGAGGGAACAATTCAACACCAGATATGAACTCAGTTCCAGATCCGAACTGCCAAGCCAAGTGGCCGGTTCCAGTGGCCTGTTTCTTCTATAATGGACTCCAGGTTTCTGACTTTGGCTTTAGAAGTGACTTTGGTTGCCACGGAAACCAATGGGGTGTAGCTGGGAAAAGCTTAGGGTTAAAGTCAAAAGACCTGCATTCAAATCCCAGGCCCATTCTTTACTAGCTGGGCAATCTTTGGCAGTCACCTCTCTAAGCTGCAGTTTCTTTATCTATAAAACAATCTGCAAAACACTGTAAATTCCATTAGGCTAGAAATCATACCTATTTCATTCACTACTAAATTCCTGCACCCAACCCAATGCGCAACACTTTCTAAATCTATGGTCACCATTTTTAATTGAGTAAGACTGGGGAAGGGCATCACACATTTAATTTACAAAAATCCACCCATTTGCACTAAGTAAAAAACAGAGAGAAATAAAAACAACAACTTAAATAGGCCTGAAGATTCTGCTTGATAAATCCACTCAGTGCACGTGTGCCCCAGACTGATGCTAGAACCGAAGATGGGGAACTGCTCTTCCTCCCCTTCCTGGTTTTGAAACCTTGCTGTACTGAATGCATAAATCATTGTTAATAATTTAATATAGCACTTTGGAATATGTACACGCACTAAATAATATGCAATGTTATTATATCCATCCCACACAATCCACAAGGATGACTGCATTTGGTTGTAATCACAAAGCCATTTAAACTCTACTCTATGGATGATTTATAGGAGTTTCCAGGGAGATTTTGATTATAACCAGTTTTGTTTTTTGGGGTTTTTTGTTTGTCTGTTTGTTTGCTTTTGTCTTAGGCTTAACCTTGAGAAGCTTACCTCATAGCATTCGGGTTATCTCACAGGGTCACTGTGAGTGAGCCAGGGATGAAACATTGCGCATGAAAGCACTAGACACAAATACCTGTTATCCTGTGCACTGCTCTCTCGGTATGGCTACTTAGTTTGGACAAGGTCAAGAGGCTTGATTACAAGCCAGTCCTCCTGACTCCCAGACTAGACTGCTGGCATCCAAATCACAATTTAACCCAACAAAAACCTGTTGAATCATTATTAGGGCCTCAACAAAGTGCTCACCTCATGTGATGGTACAGGAGAAATATAAGGCACAGAGCACTGGCCACCAAGACCTCACAAGTGCTCGGCCAGCCCCAAAGTATGGCAGATCTGGGCATCTTACCTGAACGAGGAGGCAGATACTGGGGAGCATGGGATGTGGGTGCACTCATACACACAAGCAGAGTTAGCCTCCAGTCCTTGGCACTAAGGCCCATTTCTTCCCTGTTCCAAACTGCTCGTTAACTGTTGTAAATGTTTTCCTCAACTCAAAGCTGCCGTGTTTCCATCTTATTTCACTGAGTTTCAAATAAGGAAATACGGTATGATTTCTAGCCCCCATATCCTACCCACATCCCACCACATGTCCTATATTACCTAAGAAGACCCTACAATCCCATGGAAGAAACACAGGAGGAATATACAAACCCATAGTCAACTGTAAAGTGTAACAATGACAAGAAAGGAGAATATGGACTGGGGTCACCAGGAAAGCCTCTGTGGGAAGGTCAGAGTTATAGAAAGGCCTGAGAATGAACTTGAGATTGAGAAGCAGGCTGTGGATTGTATGTCTGTTGATTTTCCCTGTCCTGTATCCATTCAACCTTCTTTTCATAATAGGATCCTGATTTCTTCTGGGGAAAGACCCTTCTCCCTGGACTTAGGGATGAGCAAGGGACCCAGGCCTGAGAAATAATGGGAATCCCAGCCCCATGATTACAGGGATTCATTCATAAGGGAACCTGTGTACATCTCAAGTTGGTCTAATCAGCCCCATCCCCAGGATTATTGGAAAAGAGACAATCTCTTTCTGTAGAATAACTAACCTATAGGACATAAGCCTGGAGCTACCAAGTCAGCCCATCTAGTGCCCACCTGGACCTACAGCCAATGGAGAAGGAAACATAGTTTAGACATGGAGAAATAGTAAGATCGGCTCCCGGAAAAATCATCTGAACTTCTGGATCCCACTATGTCTGATTCTGAAGTTAAATCGTCCTGGATTTTAAGTTACATTCCTCAATAACTTTAGCTTTTAGTGCAAGGCAAGTTGGATTGGGCTTCTTTTAATTGCAATGGAAAGAGTCCTAACAAATTAGATATTCATTAAAAAAAAAAAAAGGGATAACAGAATAGCCACAGAGAATGGCATGAGCAAAGACCTAAAGGCAGGGATATAGGCCTTTGGGTGTCTCAACATATTCGTCAAGAGCCATACAAGATAAATAGGGGGAGGAGGCATATTATAAAAATGCCAAGTGGGGGGCTTTCCTGGTGGCGCAGTGGTTGGCAGTCCGCCTGCCAGTGCAGGGGACATAGGTTAGTACCCCGGTCCGGGAGGATCCCACATGCCGGGGAGCGGCTGGGCCCGTGGGCCATGGCCGCTGGGCCTGTGCGTCCGGAGCCTGTGCTCCGCAACGGGAGAGGCCACAGCAGTGAGAGGGCCGCGTACCGCCAAAAAAAAAAAAAAAAAGCCAAGTGGTATAAAGAGGACTTTGGACTTCTGAGAACCAAAATCCACAGCTGAAAGTAGGCAAATACATGCCTGGACCCAAAGGCAGCTCATGTACTGGCTGGTCCAGTTACATTCTCCTCATTCAGGGAAATCCCTACTGCATGCCAGATGTTGCACATCTGTGGTTAGCATTGTTCCTTTAAAGAATAACACAGATTCTTCTCCGGGCAAGCCACACATTTTCATTTCATCCTGTGGTCAGGAGGGAAACTGTGCTCCTTCAGACGAGTTTCAGCTGACAGACTGCTCTGGGGCACGTCTTTCAAGGAAGCTGATTCATCTTCTCTGTCGGCTGCCTGTGAGGGATGCACACCTGTGTCCCAGGATGACTTCAGAGAAAAGGGAGACAAAAGACCACGTTGGGCTCCAGCTGCCTCTGCAGCCACTCTTACCGTGGAGCAGACACAAGTGCAGCCATGCCTGGTGGGCAGTCAACAATGGGGTTGTTTATGTTCAGCTCCTGGGACCCCCCCCCCCCCACTGGGGGCTCTTCCTCTGAATTCTGTCCTAACTGGCGGCTTCGGTCGGGGGAGACTGGCTGACATCTGGGCTTGATTTGACCCCCTACTTACCCACCTCTCAGTCATCCACATGCTACATTTTTCAACCACAGCAGAATGCAAGCTGCTCAAAGATGCTTTGATGGTGGAGCCCCAAACGGGGATGGAGGTGCAGTCAAACCACGCCCACATTTAACTGATAAGAATTCTGCTCTGTGTGCTGGGTGAGAAAGAGAAAAAAGAGACTGAAAGTGAACAAGATAATGGGTATGAGTGACTTGACCTTCCATCCCACTCCTAGGGCAGATGCCCTTTAGTGAGTGTGAGAAGGTGTACATGATCTGTGGTTCCCACAGTATGTCTCAGCTCCTGTGGGCCTCTCATTTCATGAACGTCTTGCCTTGCTGAGTATACTTGTCAAAATAAGTAGAGCAAGCTGCTCTAACAAACAATACCAAATCTCAGAGGCATCACACAACAGAGGCTAATTGCTTACCCACAGTCACAGTGTGAGGTGGGTCTGGAGGTGCTCCTTGGTGACTGTCCTCTTAGCAGCGATTCAAGGATCCAGCATCTTCCACCTGTGACACTGCCATATGAAACACTGTGGAAGGGGCTGGAAGCTGCTGCAGGTTGGACTCTGAGATGGAGATGAGAGTGCAGGACATTTAATACGAAGTGCTCTTGGGATTAATATTAATATATGCAGAAGGGAGAGAAGGATGTAAGCTTGGACCAAGAGGGAAGCTGAGATGCAATGCAGCCCCCAAAATGTCTCCTCCAAGCCAGTGGAGAACTCTGGGCCTGGGTGGCCTTTCAGAACTGTCTTGGGTTGGGGCAGGGTGGCTGTGCTGTTCAAACTCTGTGCTTATCAGTCACTGGATGTAGACGTGGACCATCTTCCAGAAGCACCCCCAGCAGCTGAGGAATTATGTTATTCATTGCTAAGGGGAGATCTGGGCGGCTTATCACAGCATCCACCACAAGGGGACTAGAGCAGGGGTCAGCAAACCTTTGGTAAAAGGCCACAACTACTCTTCTCTGCTGTTGTTGCACGAAAGCAGCCAGAAGCAATAGGTAAACAAATGAGTGTGACTATGTTCCAATAAAATTTTATTTACAAAAACAGGCTCACGGGCCATAGATGATGGAAGTAATTAAAAGCCAGCTCTATCAATGACTTAGATCACTCCTGTCTAATTTCATTGGCCAGAGCTCAGTACATGGCCCCAATGTAACTGCATAAAGTTAGGAAATGGAGTCTTTCTATGAGTCCCAAAAGAAAATAAATGGAATTTGTGAGCATCTAGCCAGACTCTGTCACAGTGTGACTCTTGAAAATCATTTCTTAAACATGAAACAGCCCTGAAATATAGCATACATTTCCTCATCTCTATTGCTAAATAAAGTATTTTACACTTTAAACTCAAAGGAGACTTGGGAGATTTTCAAGAGTACTTCTCACTGTGTGTGAATGTTGCTCCTTGCACTGACTTTGGAACCTAATCCCCATGTGAACTCTGACTCCACATCGTGTGAAAGGGTGAAGAACAAGAGTGATAAATTAAGAGTTTGGGATTAACATATATACACTACTATATATAAAATAGATAAATAACAAGGACCTACTGTATAGCACAGAGAACTATACTCAATATTTTATAATAACCTATAAGGGAAAAGAATCTGAAAAAAAAAGAGAAAAAATATATGTATAACTGAGTCCCTTTGCTGTACACCTGAAACTAACAAAGCACTGTAAATCAACGAGACTTAAATTTAAAAAAAAAAAAAACAAGAGTGAGGAGTCAGACAGACCTGGGTCTAGAGCTCAGTTCTGCCATTTACCAGCTCTAGTAACTGGTCACATTTCCTTCTTGATCCTCAGTTTCTTCTTTTCTAAAATGAGATGCTAATAGTGCCTACTTCATGTGGGTTTTGCAAGGGTGAAAGTGCTGCTATATACCTAAAGCACTTAGCAGTTGGCACACAGAAAGCACTCAATAAATGCCAAAGATTAATTCTTTATTAAGAGAAGGAGCCTATAATGGAGGTGATCAAAGCCTGCTGGGGTGGCCCAATGCATTCCTCCATCCCCTGGACCTTGATTACATCTTCTATGAGATGATCAGAGAGTTCCCCTTGGCACGTGGGGTCGGGATGAGTAAGAGTTTCTGTGACGCTTGTAATTAAAAATAAATAGAAAATGATAGTAATACTTACCTGACAGGGTTGTTGGGAAGATAAAGTTTATGTCAATAAAAATGTGTTGAGAGCAGAAATATGCCAGGCAATACAGTAGATTCTAGGGAAACAAATATGAATAAGATATTGTATTGGTTATCGATTGCCCCAGAGCTTAATGATTTAAAACAACAATAATTTTATTGCTCACGGTTCTGTGGGTTAGCCAGGTGGTTCTTCAGCTGGTTTCAGTTGGGCTCACTCACGCAGCTGCAGTCACCTGGTGGCTTGGCTGTGGACTGTGCTCAGCTGGGACAGCTGGGAAGGCTGTCTTTCATGAGAACAAGCACAAGAATGTACCAACCTATGTCTCCATCATGATTGCCAGCATCCTATTGGCCACAGCAAGTCACATGGTGAAGTCCAGCATCAGTGTGGAAGGGGACCACACAAGGGCATGGCATGGATACCAGAAGAAGAAAATCCTTCAGGGCCATTATTATAACAACTTACCCCAAATATCTTTTATGCCCTTAAGAAAGCTGTCATCTTGCCCGCACCAAATGTATCACTCTCCACAGCCCACCTTCCCTGGTATCTCCCAAGGAAACATTTATGCAGTGAGCTTGCATAAAATTGCCTAAGTCTGACTTTCCCCCCAGACCATTAGGCATTATTATATCCATCTCACATCGTTAGATCACTCCTATTCAGATCCCGCTGGTCAGAACCCAGTCACATGACCCCAATATAACTGCAAAGGAGGCTGGGAAATGTAGTCTTCCAACAAGTTCTAAAACCGGGAAGTGGCTCTACCCTCACAGAGGCTCTTACACTTATGTTACTTCTGCCTCCACAGGGCCCCTCACACTCTGGGAAGCTCACAGTGAGATCCTCCTTTGCCCTTTGGCATGACTTGGCTGACAGTGAAGCAATGGAGGGGAGATGGTTATAATCTGTGGGGCTTGGACTGCTGGCCTGAAGTAGGATAGGATGGCTCAGGAACATCCAGACATTAGACCATGGTCTCAAAGTCCTGGGCATAAGCTGCTTAAATGGACACTGGGTGGTCCGTGCAGCCCTGTAGAGTGTGCCTCTACTTACCTTCCAGGAAGACAATGTAGGTTGGGCAATGGTCTGCTTTTCTAGCAAGGCAGCATTTGGTGAGTTGTTCCTCATGAACACCAGGAGTCAACTCGGACTCCTCTCACCACACGAAGGACAAAGCCTCACGCCTCCCTTTCAGGCCTTGGGCTGAGCCCTAGGTCTCCTGGAAGTGTCCCACATGGGGCGTCTTCTCCCCCGTCCCCTACTTCTCTTGTCTTTCCTTGATCCTTCAATCCTCTCTTTAAGCCCTTCCCTATATGTTATCTCGGCTCTGATTTTTTTCTAGACACGCCAACCCTCCTTAAAGGTTGCGGGGTGGGGACATCTCAGAAAGAAGGTTGAATTGAAGGAGATGAAGGAAAGCAGGACCATGGGGAGACCACCAGGCTAATAAGACTCAGGGGACAGACAGAAAAGATACGTAATTGGTAGAACTTGATGATGTGGGGCTCCTGACCCCTTTCCTCCATGGACTATCCGAAACCAGCTCCATAATTTGTAGGACCTGCATGAAATTAAAATGTGGGCCTCCTGTTCAAAGTGCAGAAGTGCCATTAAATGTGTTAACATATTAAATTTTTTCTTTCTTCCACAGTCTCTCTTGTAACTTTTCATGGTCCTTTTTCTTTGCTATTTAATGTCATTCTAAGTAAAGAAAAATTAAAATTTTACAATTACTAGCACAAATTTTTTACCATTCATCTTTATCTTGCACAATGTCTGTTTTAAATGCAAATGTAAGAGCATTTAACTCAGATGCAGAATCATCAAAAGTGCACAATTCTTGTTTCAGAGCTCTTGCATGCCTATGTATTTTGTTTTTGCCAGAAGAGCAGAAAATCTGCACAAAGCTAACCCAATTGTTTTCATTTCTTAATAATACATGCACATCCAGCAAGAATGATGAGGAAGGAAGGAAGAAAGGAAAGGAAAAGGAATTACAGATTGCCCTATGTTTGCCTTTCCTTCCCTATCTTCATTTTCAGCCTAAGCAAGGGTATGATAGGGTTCCTTGGTTGTTTGTTTCTTAGAACACCACTGTCTTCTTTCTGTGTTCCAAGAACGTTCTGTCTAAAATGGAAAGCATGGCCTCTCAGGGTGGTCAGTGCCCCTACTTAGCCGTCCATAGACGTAACACACTTACCTTATACACTGGTTCCCCCTTATCCGTGGTTTCTCTTTCCACAGTTTCAGTGACCTGTGGTCAACCGAGGTCTGAAAATATTATATGGAAAATTCCAGAAATATATAACTCATAAGTTTTAAATTGCATGCCATTCTAAGCTGTGTGATGAAATCTCGCACTATCCTGCTCCATCCCATGTGGGATGTGAATCATCCCTTTGTCCAGCGTATCCCACCAGTTAGTTGGTTAGTCACTCAGTAACCATCTAGGTTATCAGATCAACTGTCAAGGTAATGCAGTGCCCTTATTTTGCTTAATAATGGTCCCCAAAGGACAAGAGCTGTGATGCTGGCAGTTCAGATCTGCCAAAGAGAAGCCACAAAAGTGCTTCCTTAAAGTTCTCGACTTAATAAGGAAAGAAAAAAAACATCAGCCTAGGTTGCTAAGATCTATTGTAAGAACAAATCTTCTATCTGTGAAATTGTGAAGAAGGAAAAGGACATTTACGCTTGTTTGGCTGTTGCACCGCAAACTGCCAAGGTTACGACCACAGTGCGTGATACGTGCTTAGTTAAGATGGAAAAGGCCTTAAATTTGTACAAGGTATTTTGAGAGACCACATTCACGTACCTTTTATTATGGTGTACTGTTATGATTGTTCTAATTTATTAGTAGTTATTGTTAATCTCTTACTGTGCCTACTTATAAATTGAACTTTATCATAGGTAGGTATGTATAAGGACAAGCAGTATTTATGGGGCTTGGTACTATCTGCGGTTTCCGGCATCTTTTGGGGGTCTTGGAACATGTCCCCCACAGATAAGGGGTACTACTCTACTTACCTGGAGTCTCACTGAACCCCTCCACATCATGAGTCCACTGAAATTTGTGCTCAGGACATCAAAGATATTACATGTGAATGGGGCAGCGAGGGCCGGCAGACACGCGTATTAGGCACGTTTCTTCTGCTCACACACACACTCCATTGTCCAATCAAATTTCACACACAAAACTCAAGTTCAAATGTTTAAACATTTCAAGATGGCAATTAAATCAAGCGCAGGGCCCTTCCTCTGAGTGCAGGGTCCCTCACATGCCCATGCGGCTGAGATAGCCGTTTGGAATTTTCACGGTCATCTCCAGCTAAACACAGCCCAAACTGATGTCTTCAACTACCCACCACCACCATCATCAAATATTCTCCGCATGTCCTCCTCCGTATCTTGGTAAATTATTCTTGCTGACATCACACACCTGTGGACACCTCTCTTCCTCACCACCAGCCCCTCGCCTCCAAGCCACTGCCAAACCCTGAGGATTTTCAGCTCCAAAATATCTCCCCAATCTATCCACTTTTACTTATCTCCACTGCTTGGTGTGTAAGCCACCATCAGCTCTTGTCTGAACAATTGTAATAGCCTCTTACTTGGTCTTCCAGCTTCCAGTTTCATCCCTTATGCTCTGTTCTCCACGGAGTTTTTGGATCAACCTAAAATGTAAAGATTCCGTTCAACTCCTGCTACTGAAATCCTTTCATGAACAGACTCCTTCTGACCCTTCAGATCTGAGCTCGAATGTTACTTCCTCACAGAGGCCTTCCTGGGGCCCCCAGTGCAAAGTGGGCCCACCCCATACCCGGCCCATTCTTCTCTCTCCGAGAGCCGGTTCTTTTCCTTTGCCACACGTATCACAACTTGAAACTATATATTTGGGGGTGTTTCTTAAGCTGGAGTATGAATTCAAAGACAAAGACTCTGTTTCATCCACCACACTATTTACTCAGCAACTAGCACAGTGCTTGTTCCTTGGTGGGCACTCGATTTTTTTTTTTAAGAAATGAATAAAGGGATTTATGAGGTGAAGAAGGAAGGGTCTAGGCTAACACCAGGGTCTCTGGCTGACATGACAGGGGCTAGCGGTGGCACACAGAGGGAGGGGCAGTTCTCAGGGGAAAATAATGAATTTGGAAAGAGAACGAGGTGATGCACGTGAGCTTGCTTTGTGAGCTACAGACCTTATAAACGTGCAATAGTAACAGAAGCCAAGTCGAGCTAGTGTGAGCTGAGGTCACAAATCCTCAAGACCAGCACACTTGAAGAGTGAATGAAATAATTATGCTTGGATCACAGGCATAAACCAGTACTGGTCAGCCAACAGGACATTTGGTCACCCTAGGAATAGATTATATAGACATAAAGACAAATATAGACGTATATAGGCTGTGTCACAAGGCCCAAGAGGAGTGCAGGGGTACCTCAGATCATTCTAGAACTGATAATTAGAAAGTGCTTAGGAAAAAGGCAGTTTCCTCTCTCTCTCTCTCTCTCTCTCTCTCTCTCTCTCTCTCTCATTCTCTCTCTCTCCCCATCATTTCCATTTCCAACTTCCCAGGGAAAAGCTCTAACTGGCCCAGCTTGGGTGGTGCCAGTGCCCTCCAGTTCACTCTACTGGGACCAGGAAACAGGAGACTGCTTCACAGACGTGGTTTCCAGGTAGTACATGAAGCTGGGCAGACTCTCAAAAGTGATTAACCACAAAATATAAATAACGTTATGGTATTCCAGCTCAGCTGGCAAGGTGTGATGTCACATCAAATAAGTGGTAGAGTCAGATATTGTCCAAAAGCTCCTAGCAGGGAAAGATAGCCAGGGAAGACTTCCTGGAAGAGGTGATCCTTGAGAGATTGGGAGAGTTTGGATGGAGGCAGAGGAACCAGAGAAATTTCAGGAGATGGGAACGGCATGCACAAAGACCAGGAAGCAGGATAAATGATCATTCGTAAATTGGTCATTCTTCTCATTTGTCTTTTGCTATTCCCCTATTTAGCCTCATGGTTTGTTATTGTGAAGTCATGTTTTTTTTTTTTTGGTCATAATTTGTTTGAGGATTTGCAACCTTGCTCCCCGTCATCCTCTTGCTCCTCGTAGGTGGGCAGCAGTGAGCAGCTGGCCATAACTGGCATCGTCTACAGGGTCCAGGCTGTAGGCTTGACTAATAAGTGAAGCCATTTTATGAGAAGCCATTTTTTACCAAAATTTCTGTAACAGAGCTTTCCTAATCACGCATTAGTGGGTCAACCAGTGTTTTTTGTTGTTTTTTTGTTTGCTTGTTTTTTGTGGTACGCGGGCCTCTCACTGTTGTGGCCTCTCCCGTTGCGGAGCACAGGCTCCGGACGCGCAGGCTCAGCGGCCACGGCTCACGGGCCCAGCCGCTCCGCGGCATGTGGGATCTTCCCGGACCGGGACACGAACCCACGTCCGCATCGGCAGGCGGACTCTCAACCGCTGCGCCACCAGGGAAGCCCTTGGTTTTTTTGGGGGTTTTCTTAGTGATTTAATACAGCAGAATAGTACATATTAGAATTTATTGCAGGAAGGAAGGGTAAATATTGCTTCATGAAACTGTTTCAGTCACATTTACATGGATGCGTGGGTCATGGTCAAAAAATATTTCAGAACATTGCCTGAGTCAGACTCTCCTTTTATTAACTTCTACTCCTGAGGAATGGCTTTATGGGAGAGAATATGGAGGTCAATGATGTTTACTGGATGCTTTCCTAAGGTTTGAAATGCGATGGAAGGGAATCCTCCGGCTCTGGGCTTTTGTGCTTTAAAGAGGTGCAGACATGTATGTCACGCTCAATTATAAAGTGCTTCTCTTCCCTTCGTCTCCTTCTCCACTCCCATCCTCCTTCTATCCATGAATAGGTCCACGGACATGAAGCTGACAAAAGAGAAAGGGCACAGGCTGATACGTAACAGTGACGCATGGCGTGGGCAAGAATTTGCTGCTCATCAGCCTCAGTGTGGATCCCTGTGATGGGCAGCTCATGGAAATGCCTTACTGGTGACTGGTCATGACCCTGGGACTGTCTCGCTAAGATACAAAACGACCAGGTGTCCCTCCCATCCACGAACAGATCAACCCAAATGGCCATGCCAGGCATTCAGGTTCACCAGGTTGCTCAGAGTGGACCAGCCCCTGAGGAGCATGCTAAGCAAATTCCCAGGGGTCCAGCTACAAGGTCAAGATGTTAAGAGCCCACAGATTCTGGCCTACTCTTCCCCACCCACCGAAAAGTGCAGCCTTTGGGTCACTGCATAGGCCACTGAACAAATGCCCATTTGGCCCGTGAGCCAAGACTTGCTTATTGCACTGTGGGAGGTCAGTTTCCTTTTTCCCTAAGAATCCAACATTGAGTTTCCCAGTCTCTCTTCTCATTATACATTCCAGCTGTTTCCTGCAGCCGCCTGCTGGGTGAGAGCAGTGGGCTGGGAGACCTACCTCCAAGACCAGCCTCCAGCACTCTCTAGCCACAGCTCGGCTACAAATCCTCTGTCCTCCTGGAGCTCTGTTTCTTCATCTGCAAAATGGGAGAACCCTTCCCGGGCTGCCCTGCAGGGCTGTGGATGGGATCAGGTGGCACGATTGCCACTTCCCCTTCTGGAAGCCTAAGGTAGTGGGCATACAATAAGCCACTGTCCCTGACTGCAGTCTGGTGGGAGTCGGAGGGGTAGGGAGAAGGGAGAGGCCGGGGTTGATGCTCAGACGAAATGCTGACCCAGGGACACCTTCATTGTACTTGGCCCTTGGACCACCCACAACTTTCCCAGCAATCTTGCCTCACCTTAAAACCACCCAGCGAGAAAAGGGGGAAACCACTTCCCTCAGTAAAGCCCTCGGGTCCTCCTTCTGAAACCGGAGCTTCGGGGAGAGCAGCGAGTGAGTGGAGACCCAGTGTTTAGTCTATGGCAGTTCATGTGCATAGGACCACTCAGGAGGGTCTAGCTGAGCTACCAAGGCCACTCGGAGGAGTCTGTCTGGGATGGAGGCTCATTCGAAGGGCAGCTGAGCCCAGGACAACTGAGGCTGAGGTGAGATGCTGGTCCAGAGTGAGTGAGGACGGAAAGGTTTAACAGGCTGCCCTCAGTGTGCAAGCTGGGGTCAGGCATGGGATGGGCTGCGGTCAACCGGATGGGCTTCCAGGTGGAGGCTTCTGGAGTAATGTGAGGCGTTTTGGCAATCTGAGAGTTTCTTCTGCAGTAGGTCCCTGAAAGGGAATGTAAACAGCATGTGGTCTCCTCGGGGGGGCCCCGTGCGTGACTAAAGCTGGGAAGGGAAGAGCCCGGACCCACCTCCCACTTCCGTCAGACTCCCCACCTTGAACCCTGGGAGAAGCCAGCAATGGTACCCCCGCGTCTCAGCCCCTCCAGGGGTGGAAAGTATAACAGGAGAAACATCTGCCTCTCTTCATGGGAGTAAAATGGCCTCCGTGTGTGCGTCTCTGCTTCCTCCTCAGGCCTCCCCTCTCCCATCTCTCTTTCTTCCCGACTTTTATAAACATAATATGCGATGCCTGGGCTCACAATCCAAATCCCTGAGATACCTGGGTGGTTCTGACGTGTGTGGTTCATTTTCTCCCATGAAGGCCTGGCTGCCAGGTCAAGACACGTCCCTGAAGAGAAGCAGGGAAGGAACAGGAAGCGGGGATGAGTCGGAGGTGTGAGGAATCCAGGGAATGAAGGACAAGCTAGACTCATACCCTGGAGATGTCACCACCTTCTCAGCCCATGCACTTAGTGACAGCTGGAGACACTTTGATTTGTCCCTTCTGAGGTTGAAACCTCCTTAGCCCCAGGCCATGCCTTCCACCTGCACCTTATTTTGTCCAAAGCTTAATGCCAGGACTCAGCAAGTCATAAATAATGGTAAAATAAAGAATATCTAGTGGATGTTAAATTGTTCAATACATCAGGCTGACTGGACATCTCCCGCTCTAACTGAAGGGAACAGTGACAGCAAAAGCAGCTGTTCCCTGCTGGCTGCCAGCCACTGAAGCCATGCGTTTTGACCAATATTCAGAACAAATGTGAGCACCCGTAATTATTTTTTTCCAGCATTATTGCAAAGTCCCCCCTCTCGGGTTTTCCCTTTTATCTCCCAGCCTCTCTTTTCCTAGACGCATCAGCCCATGTGCTTCATAGGAGACCAGAGATACTCATGCTGATGAATTGCTCTGGATATGGGGAAACGAGTTCAGGAATACAATAGTCCTTGTGTCATAGAAAGAGAGAAGATGCTCAACCCCCTTTCTCCATAACACTTCATTTTATCACTGCCTAGCATGATAGTGTATGTGTTATACGTATCTTCTGGGTCCTCCACTACAAGATAAGCTCCATAAGGACAGAGACCTTGACTTTTAGGGTCAACTGCTCGCTACTGTATCCCTAGTGCCTGGGACAGTGCCTGGAACATTGTAGGCATTCCGTGAATATTTATTCAATGAACAGATGGTTGAGTGAATCTCTCTGATCAGATTGGATTATGAATAACAAGAGAAATGTCTAACCACACAACCACAGTGGGCACAGATATGCATGTACAGCCACACACAGGACTGGGAGGGTTTGTGCATGAATATGATAATGATAATGATAATATTAATGCTGATAACAATGGCTAAAAGTCATGCCTTTCCATGCCAGGGACTGCGCTAAGCAGGTACAAGCACTGTCTCAGTGAATATTCACAATGTTTCTTCCTACTTTAAAGATGACAGACCTTTCAAAGAGATTAAGTGACTTGGCAAAATCAAGACTTAGTTAAGAGCAGAGCCAAGACTGAAGGCAGATGCATTTGCCTATAAAGTCCATACATTTTAACCATGATGCTTCCTCAAAGTCATCATTTCATTCATGCATTCATTGTGTCCAGTGAAATATTATTATATTATTGTTTGATTTCTCACGGATGCCTAATCTCCATCACTAAATTAGAACTTCCTAGAGTTAGGGACTATATCTTATTTCCTTATTATATTCCAAGCAGAACCCAGTACTATGAGCTGCACAGAGCAGATACACAACACAGATCTAGCCAATTAATTAATTAATATAACCATAGAGCACATCACAAAAGAGAACTCAAGTATAGATTACTTTCAAAGAAAGAAAGAAATGATAAGACAGAGGTGTCAAAATGGCCCTTCCTGGCTGGAAACCTCTCCTGGTTAGGGCCAAGTTTTATTTCTGTTTGTATTTTCAGTGGTTCACAAAGTTCTTGGCATCATGCTTGTTGCATGAATTAAGAAAAACTGGTTCATAACCTGGGGTCTCACAGAGTGGTAGAACTGAAGAGTCTTGGGGATACTTTATCTAGACTTCTGAAGGTTTTGATGGTTAAGCACCTCATATGATGTCTAGCATACAGAAAATACTCAAAAAATTCATTGAATAAATCAGTAGTGGCCTCATAGTAACTGGCACAGTATCTGATATAGAATAAATATTCAACAACTGGTTACTAAATTATATGATCAAATGATTTTTGCTGATTGAATAAAAAATAGTCTCCATTTATTGAGCCAGGCACTAACTATTTTGCATTAATCATCTCATCTAACCCTCACATTACTCTGCGTAGTAGGTAATATTATAACTTGTATTTTACAGGTAAAGAAACTGAGGCTCAAAAAGGTTAAGTAATTTGTCTAAGGTCCCACAGGTATAAGGGGTGGAAATAGGAATTGAATTGTTTGATTCCAAAGGTTTAGCCATGATACTTGGCCCTGCCCTGTCAGCTCCTTCTGGCAGAGGCACTGTGACCTGACAACATGATGGTCCTGGAAAGACCTAAGTCCATGAGCCCGCTTCCTGGAAAGAACTTCAGGTACACGGCACAACCTTAAGGGGGCGCCATCTTCTGACTTCCCCAGTGGCCCACAGCCAGAATCCCCTATGTTCTCCCTCCCTTGCAGTAACAACTTCAAGGCTTGGGTAGGAACATAAAAGGGTTGAGGGCTCTTGGTCCACACGGGGTGTCCAGTATCCAAGTTCTTTGCTTTCATTGTGTGATTTAGGTGTCTCAAAACCATGTGACGTAGATACTGACTTTATTCCCATTTTATGGAGGAAGAAACTGACGCTTAAGGAGGTTGAGTTTACTTATCCAAGTTCACGCAGCTGGGAAGTGTCAGAGCTGGGTTTTGAACTCAGGTCATCTGGCTTCCCAAACTCTTAACCACCACGCCTGCTTTATTTACATTTTACAGTGTCTAGAAACTACCAGTCAAGACATTACTATTTTTTAAAATTTTATTGAAATCTAGTTGATTTACAATATTGTGTTAATTTCTGCTGTACAGCAAAGTGATTCAGTTATACATATATATTCTTTTTCATGTTCTTTTCCATGATGGTTTATCACAGGATATTGAATATATTTCCCTGCGCTATACAGTAGGACCTTGTTGTTTACCCATCCTATATATACTAGTTTGCATCTGCTAACCCCAAACTCCCAATCCTGCCCTCTCCCACACCCCCTCCTCCTTGGCAACCACAAATCTATTCTCCATGTCAAGACATTACTATTGATATAATAATTATAATCACGGCATAATTATAATCAGACAGTGAGTGCTTACTGTGGGCCAAGCATTGTTCTAAGAGTGTATTCCTTATTTACTCCTTCTGCCAATGCTACAGAGTTAGGACTATTAGCCGCATTTACTAACAAGAAAACTGAAGCTAAGGCAAAGAAGTAAGTGACAGAGCTGGGATTTGAATGAGGCCTGGCTAATTCCAACAGTTGGACACCTCCAACCCCTCCTGTTATCCATGTCCTTATCCATTAAGCTTTCTGGTCTTCCTATTTTGACTTCACTTTTGCCTTTGAGGTTGTACTACATACCTCATCAACTCTATGTCTTGTGCTGTATATTTCTTGGGAGCAGTCAGGGAGATTACAGGAAGTACAAAGACTTGTTGATGACTCTACCTTCTACTGTACCAGTCAGGGTAGCCCTGGTTTTCTGCCCTTTTCTACAAAATTATCAGGGTAACACTCTCATAGGACATTAAAATAGATGGACATTGGAAAGGTGCTCCTGATCTGCTAGAATACATTTGGTTAGAAAAAATGTGTGATGGGACATAATCTCATTCATGAGCAGAAGGGCCTCCTCAAGGAGAATCCGTTTGAAATCGTCCCTTTAACCAACTGCTAAGCAACAGAAAGAGAAGTAAACCTATGTGCAGAGGAAGAAATGTAGATGCTAAGTGGAATGCCATTACAAAACCTATAAAAACCTGTTGGAAAATGAATAATTCAAAGAGATGGCTCTAGGTGTTTTCCAGAAATAAGTGTGTAACATTGTTATCATTAGAATCAACATTGTCAGAGCAAATCTTACACATTAATTAAGCTGGCAAATGCTTCTGAGTATAATTTAGGCAATCAGGGAGTGATCGGCATAACTCCTAACATCCGTATGAATTCATGGTGTTCAAAGCTTTTTCACATACATTGTATTGCTTTGTTCTTACCACAAACCACTGAGATCTACAGGATTTCCATTTAGAATTAAGGAGACTAAGGTTCAGATTTTAGGTTTCATGAATTCAAATCCATTGTTTTTCCCATTACTCTTAAATATAATAATAATAATAATTAATAATAATGGAAATTAAGGGAATATCCAGGTAAAGCAGATATGTCCCCCTTTCACAATTCTGCCTGGGCCTTGCGTGACACGTTGGCTCCTTGTATTTTATAAGAGATGATGAACAATGAGTTAAAAATGGATGCGACTCCTCCCTTCTGGATGATTACATTCAGGTAAGGTAATGGTGTTGCCCATCTAAAGAGTAAGCACTTGTGTATTCATCAAATGCAAGGACACAGGGCTTTGCTGGCACATGACGAGGTTTTGTGCAAATTCCAGAAAGGTGCCTCAACCTCTGAACTGACATGACCCCCAGCGAAGAAACAGCTACTGACCAGCACAGTACTGGCTGGATTTAGCTCCCATTTGTCCTCCAGGCCAGACACCTTTGTCCAGTACACATATTGCACAACCAAAGGCAAAGACTCACACTCCAGAGGAGGTGAAGACGTAAAGTAATGCATTACATTACGATGTAATGTGCAGCGATGTAATTAATATCATAAAAGATTTAAGAAAGGTACTTCAAGATGATTAACTAGGAGTTCTGCTGAAACTTCTATTTTTAATACTATAGTTGACGTTTGAGAGAGCCCAACTCTTCTTTTTCCCTGACCCTAAATCAATTGAGAGATAAAATTTAAAAATAAGCTGATATTAGAGAATGTGACTTTAAGACTATGGGCAAGTAGACTTCTTCATACTAAACCTCAGAATCAGACGAACTTACCCGTCTGGTCAGTTATAGGCCACATTGGGTTTTTACTACCTACAGCCCACCTGGACCCACCCTGGGGCCTGGCCATGTCAAACTCAGTTTTCGGAGAAGCCAAGCAGAATGTGTGCTTCCTACAAAGTGGATTACACACGAGAAAGAAGGAAGAAAAGATTGAGATACCCATTCCCAGTTCCTTATCCCCAATTCAAAAATTCAAAAGGCCAGGAATTATAGAATAGCTTCTCCCACATGGAGAGAAACATCAGAAATGGGGAAGGATTCCCATTCTACCCTTCTCTCCATTTAACAAATATGAAGATGTTACCCCTTTCTGTTCCCAGCAATAGACCGTGCGCAGAGACCATATCTGTTCTACTCTCCTTTTTTTCTCCAGTACCCATCACAATACTTGGCATGTAGTAGGTACTCAATAAACATATTTCAAAAATATAATGATTAAATGTTGACTGAAAAGCTCAGAAAAGGCCTCCAGAAAGGAAATGACATTTGAGTTAAGCCTTAAAGAATCAGTAGCCAATTCACAGGCATATTCTACCAAACATTTAGAGAAGAGCTAACATCTATACTTCCCAAACTCTTTCAAAATATAGCAGAGGGAGGAACACTCCCAAACTAATTCTACGAGGCCACCACCACCCTGATACCAAAACCAGACAAAGATGTCACAAAAAAAGAAAACTACAGGCCAATATCACCGATGAATACAGATGCAAAAATCCTCAACAAAATACTAGCAAACAGAATCCAACAGCACATTAAAAGGATCATACACCATGATCAAGTGGGATTTATCCCAGGGATACAAGGATTCTTCAATATACGCAAATCAATCAATGTGATACACGATGTTAACAAATTGAAGGAGAAAAACCATATGATCATTTCAATAGATGGAGAGAAACTTTCGACAAAATTCACACCCATTTATCATAAAAACCCTCCAGAAAGTAGGCATATAGGGAACTTACCTCAACATAATAAAGGCCATATATGACAAACCCACAGCCAACTTTGTCCTCAATGGTGAACAACTGAAACCATTTCCACTAAGATCAGGAACAAGACAAGGTTGCCCACTCTCACCACTATTATTCAACAGAGTTTTGGAAGTTTTAGCCACAGCAATCAGAGAAGAAAAAGAAATAAAAGGAATCCAAATTGGAAAAGAAGAAGTTAAGCTATCACTGTTTGCAGATGACATGATACTATACATAGAGAATCCTAAAGATGCTACCAGAAAACTACTAGAGCTAACCAATGAATTTGGTAAAGTAGCAGGATACAAAATTAATGCACAGAAATCTCTTGCATTCCTATACACTAGTGATGAAAAATCTGAAAGTGAAATCAAGAAAACACTCCTATTTACCATTGCAACAAAAAGAATAAAATACCTAGGAATAAACCTACCTAAGGAGACAAAAGACCTGTATGCAGAAAATTATAAGACACTGATGAAAGAAATTAAACATGATACAAATAGATGGAGAGCTATACCATGTTCTTGGATTGGAAGAATCAACATTGTGAAAATGAATATACTATCCAAAGCAATCTACAGATTCAATGCAATCCCTATCAAACTACCACTGTCATTTTTCACAGAAGTAGAGCAAAAAATCTCACAATTTGTATGGAAACACAAAAGACCCCGAATAGCCAAAGCAATCTTGAGAAAGAAAAACAGAGCTGGAGGAATCAGGCTCCTGGACTTCAGACTATATTATAAAGCTACAGTAATCAAGACAGTATTGTACTGGCACAAAAACAGAAATATAGATCAATGGAACAGGATAGAAAGCCCAGAGATAAACCCACGCACATATGGTCACCTTATCTTTGATAAAGGAGGCAAGAATATACAATGGAGAAAAGACAACCTCTTCAATAAGTGGTGCTGGGAAAACTGGACAACTACATGTAAAAGAATGAAATTAGAACACTCCCTAACACCATACACAAAAATAAACTCAAAATGGATTAAAGACCTAAATGTAAGGCCAGACATTATCAAACTGTTAGAGGAAAACATGGGCAGAACACTCTACGATATAAATCACAGCAAGATCCTTTTTGACCCACCTCCTAGAGAAATGGGAATAAAAACAAACATAAACAAATGGGACCTAATGAAACTTAAAAGCTTTTGCACAGCAAAGGAAACCATAAACAAGACAAAAAGACACCCTCGGAATGGGAGAAAATATTTGCAAATGAAGCAACAGACAAAGGATTAATCTCCAAAATTTACAAGTAGCTCATGCAGCTCAATATCAAAAAAACAAACAACCCAATCCAAAAATGGGCAGAAGACCTAAATAGATATTTCTCCAAAGAAGATATACAGATTGCCAACAAACACATGAAAGAATGCTCAACATCACTAATCATTAGAGAAGTGCAAATCAAAACTACAATGCAGGGCTTCCCTGGTGGCGCAGTGGTTGAGAGTCCGCCTGCCGATGCAGGGGATGCAGGTTTGTGCCCTGGTCCAGGAAGATCTCACATGCCGCGGAGCGGCTGGGCCCGTGAGCCATGGCCGCTGGGACTGCGTGTCTGGAGCCTGTGCTCCGCAACAGGAGAGGCCACAACAGTGAGAGGCCCGCGTGCAGCAAAAGAAACCCAAAAAAACCAAAAAAAACCTACAATGCAATATCATCTTACACTGGTCAGAATGGCCATCATCAAAAAATCTACAAACAATAAATGCTGGAGAGGGTGGGAATGTTGGTGGGAATGTAAATTGATACAGGCACTATGGAGAACAGTATGGAGGTTCCTTAAAAAACTACAACTAGAACTACCATACGACCCAGCAATCCCACTACTGGGCAGATACCCTGAGAAAACCATAATTCAAAAAGAGTCATGTACCACAATGTTCATTGAAGCTCTATTTACAATAGCCAGGATATGGAAGCAACCTAAGTGTCCACTGACAGATGAATGGATAAAGAAGATGTGGCACATATATACAATGGAATATTACTCAGCCATAAAAAGAAATGAAATTGAGTTATTTGTAGTGAGGTGGATGGACCTAGAGCCTGTCATACAGAGTGAAGTAAGTCAGAAAGAGAAAAACAAATACCATATGCTAACACATATATATGGAATCTAAGAAAAAAAAATGGTCATGAAGAACCTAGGGGCAAGATGGGAATAAAGTCGCAGACCTACTAGAGAATGGGCTTGAGGACATGGGGAGGGGGAAGGGTAAGCTGGGACAAAGTGAGAGAGTGGTAGTGTATATACGGACATATATACACTACCAAATGTAAAATAGATAGCTAGTAGGAAGCAGTCGCATAGCACAGGAAGATCAGCTCGGTGCTTTGTGACCAGCTAGAGGGGTGGGATAGGGAGGGTGGGAGGGAGACACAAGAGGGAAGAGATATGGGGTATATGTATATGTATAACTGATTCACTTTGCTATAAAGCAGAAACTAACACACCATTGTAAAGCAATTATCCTCCAATAAAAACGTTAAAATAAATAAATAAATAAGAATCAGTAGCCAAGACAAAGCAATGTTGGAAGGGAATTGCAGGAAATTCAATAGAGGCAGCAGCATCTGTGAAAAGGGAAAGATGGGAGGTGACACCGAAGAAGCCAGATGGTAAAATGTCTCGTGTGTCAATCAAAGCAGTACTGGAATACAAAGAAAGGTAAACAAGGATGAGCCGTGGATTAACAGAGTAATGTCTGGGTTAACATGACAGAAGCTGAGACCTTATAGATATGCCTTCTCCAAACCTCCGATTTAAATGCCCATAGAGATGCACCAAAAGACAAAATCATCCTCAAGGGAGTGAACAGAAGATAAACAAAGATTGTCAATGACATGATTTCTGGGAGAAGTTCGACCATCCACTTTATGGGAGGAGATGCTGCTACAAAGTACATTCTAAAGCTTTGTCTCACATGCTCTACCTTGAACCAGAATAGCAGAACCCCTCAAAAGGCAGAAACCAACGCTCTAACCCACTCACACTGCCTCTCCCTATGGGCCCAGAATCCAAAGAGAGAGGTGCCCCTGCCCCAGGTACCCAGAAACTGTCTTCGGAGCCAGCCAGATCCCTGATCCTCTTCTTGCCTCCATCAGCTCCTTCATTTATAGATCCTTCTAGAAAGCACTACTCCCAGCATAGAACATGCTACCATCTCGGGATACTTGGGTGCATTGCAAATGAAAGGAAACAGAACTGAGGCAAGAGGCAAGGGCAAGGTGGTGGGGGGACTTCTCATGGCCTTCAGTCCTTAAAAGTAGCTACAAAGTGCCTATAACTCAGAGAACCCATTGGTAGGAACAGGAGATGACTGGTCTCCCTCAGGCCTATCCACATTTGAAGAAGGGCAAACCTGTATAACATGCAGTTAATAGGCCAAATAAGATAAGAACTAAGTGACCATTGGATATGGTCTCAGTTAGGCATTAGGGATCCTAACCACAGTTGTATTAGTGGAACAATGGGGCAGATTGGAGTGGACTTAAGAGAGAATGGGAGGAGGGGACGTGCAGACAGAGTATAGACAACTCTTTGAAGCAACTTGGCTACAGAGGGAAGCAAAGAATAGAAAGGCTTCGGGAAAGTACGGTCACAGAAAGCTCATTTGTTTTTAAGATGGAAGGGATAACAGCATGTGTGTATGTTTGCGGCTTTTGTACAAGAAAAGGTAAAGATTGATCATGTAGGGGAGAGAGGGGAGAATTATTGGAGATATCCTTGAGTGCTTGGTTTTAGATTGAAACCACATTTCCAGTAAGGAGAGGGTAGGCAAAGAGGGTGGGCATGGGTACTGGTACAGCATGGATGGGAGATAGAATTGTCACAAAATAAAAAAGATTGTGAACATGGACACTAGCTAAATAGATTAAGGTACATAGGAAAAACCATTGCACATATTTTAACTCAAAGCCCTAAACTATAATGAAAAATAAGATGTACATGGTTTAAAATATATAATAAAATAAATATAATGAAATAAGAATAAAAGTAAAAGAGTAATAAACTTCTTAGAGTAAAATAATAAGAAGAAGAAGCAGCAGCTGGATCTATAACTCCAGTTTAAAGATTTAAAAGACTAGGAAGGGCTTCCCTGGTGGTGTGGTGGTTAAGAATCTGCCTGCCAATGAATGGGACACAGGGTCGAGCCCTGGTCCGGGAAGATCCCACATGCCGTGGAGCAACTAAGCCCGCACACCACAACTACTGAGCCTGCACTCTAGAGCCCATGAGCCACAACTACTGAGCCCACGTGCCACAACTACTGAAGCCCGTGTGCCTAGAGCCTGTGCTCTGCAACAAGAGAAACCACCGCAATGAGAAGCCCGCGCACCACAATGAAGAGTAGCCCCCGCTCGCCGCAACTAGAGAAAGTGTGCGCGCAGCAATGAAGACCCAAAAGTAAATAAATAAATTTTTAAAAAATTAAAAAACAAATAAAAGACTAGGAAATGAGTGGTAGGGGAGGCAGAAAATGGAAAAGTAAATCCCTCAGGTATTCAAGGATTAGGTCATTGTTTGGCCCTCAAATCTGATAATTAGGGAAATATAGATATCAAAAACATTTCATAATCTCAAAACCCACAAAATCAGTAATAAAATATAAAAACAGAATTCTTAGCTTCCAAATCACTACCGAAGATAGGTAGCAAACAAAACCAGCTATATCACCTGGAAAAGATGAGATGAGAGGAAATAGGAGTTTGTAAAAGTCAGAAAGGATAAATAAAATTAGCACCAATAACATCAGTAAGATCAATAAACTAAATGTGTTAATTAACCCTATTAAATGGCAAAGACTTTTAAGGGGCATAAAAGAGAAAAAAGAAAAATATTGAATTATGTGCTGCTTATAAGAGTTTCACCTAGATGAAAATGGCCTAAAATGATTAAAAACAAAAAGATGGATGAATACATTGTTGACCAACTGACATGCAATGTCTGGGCTAGTGCTGGTGGGAGAATCCATTCATGAATTCTCAGTTTGACACCACGGCAACTAACTCCAGAGAAAATCATAACCAGAGCCAGTAAAATTAAACTACCACAGTCATTACTAATCTTTTCATCTCCCTCCTGGCTCCTTTTTTTGATTCCTACTGCCTGTGTGCCTCTTACTTGCCCCCAGGATCCAGACCTACTTGGTCATGCTGTCCTATGTTTAAGGTTACCATCGAAGCTCATTGACTTAGAACTGGGCACAAGATCTTCCTTGAACAAGGCCATCCTCCTGTTCTACCAGTGTTCTTTTGGCCACGAAAGATCAATGAAATGTGTGGAAGTTGTCCAACCACGATTTTTTTCTACAAATCAACCTTTTAAATACATGGTCCTGTGCAGAACCCCTGTGTCCTCAGATATAGAGGCAGACATGAAAAAGGAGAAAGCAGGGGTGCCAATAACCAGAGGATACAGAAAGCAAAGCAAAAGTGTGCTGTATATGGGACAAAGAGGGTCATTTTTGACTGATACAAGGTAAACGCCACTGCAATGAAATCACTGATTTTTATGGACCCGGTGACAGATCATCAGTATTCATAAAGTGAAAACTGCCATTGCATTATCTCAGACCTGCTCATTTCTATTTGTATTCTGCCAGCCTCCCAGTTGGTCTCCCTACCTTCTCTCCTGCAACTCTCTAATCTCTCTCCCTACTGAAGATAGAACGAGATTTTTATATGCAGTCTGTGAGTGTCAGGGCTGTAATAGCAGGGATTACACCTTATGCTGTTCCCTTCTGAACACTCAGCACCCAGTGCCTAAATGTTTTAGAGTAAATGAGAGAGATAGAGAGTGATGCGGGATGAGGGGGTGGAAGAGGAAGGAAGGAAGGAAGGAAGGGGGGAAGGAAGGAAGGAAGGGGGAAGGAAGGAAGGAAGGAAGGAAGGAAGGAAGGGGGGAAGGAAGGAAGGGGGGAAGGGAAGGGGGAAGGAGAAGGAGGGAGGGAGGGAGAAAGAGGGAGGAAGGGAAGGACCACTTGGAAGAGCCAAGGACAGAGAACTAGTAAATGTCTTCAACAGGAGGAAAGAAATGGAATAAGACCCCACTGGAGAGAAGGCGAGAGTCAGAAGCTGAGTGTTTTCTGAGTCTTCTGTTGGGGGAGCAGGTAGTCTGCTCCCAGAAATCTTCCAAGAGGAACAGGACAGACCCTCAAAGGGATGGAGCAAAGCCAGGAAGGTCTGTCAAATGAATCAAGTATCTGAAACCAGGACACCCTAAAAATCCAGGAATTCTGGTCACTAACCAGATAACCCACATGGGACAGACTGAAACCGTACCTAGAATGAGACCCCAGAAATTCAAAGGGCTCCACTAGAGAAGCAAACTAGCTAAACAGCCTATTTTACTTTCATTTCTCCTTTCAGGGGACATGAATCATTTGTGAGATTTGCAAATTTGAAGAGAAGCATCCATTGGGTAAATAAGGATAGGTCCTGTCACCTGGTGGCCATCATCATTGCAGGCCAGGATCGTCATCTTGGGCCATCCACGGAGGGCGGGCTGCAGGGACATTTGTGCTCCTTCTTAAGGACAGGAAGAAGCTCACATTCCTCCTCTCTGCTCCACTCACCCTCCCTTCATCCCCTTCTCCCCCATCCCTACCCCTCCCCACACACACACACACACACACACACACACACACACACACACACACACACACACACACCACCCAGCCCCACTCCTTCCCTACAAACAGCTGTGTTCTCATGATTGGAATGATATGAGGTCTATTGATTTGGGGTTAAGAAGAAAATGTCTGTAATTCACAAAGTCAGTGAATGGTTTCCTAGCAACTTTTTGTATAACTATTATGAAATAATATTCTTTTGCTTTCTCTGTCTCTGTCTCTGTCTCTGTCTCTCTGTCTCTCTCTCTCTCTCCCTCCCTCCTTCCCTCCCTTTCTCTCTCATATCCTCTCCTTGACCACCAAGGATTCTTTTTCTGCATTAAATAACAGAACACATTGAGGGTTTTGTAAAAAACTGCACATCTCTCCCTAGAAAAACACATGTAAATAGATACATGTTCACTCACACTTCTGTACATACAATACGAGGAGCTCATAGCACCCTTGACACCTACCCATGGAACTCACTTAATAACCCTTTCCTACACAGGTAACATCCCATAAGTTTGATCCCTGTCTCATCCAGGCAAGAAAAAAAATGGCCATGGGGTGTTTATCCCCGCAAAAATGTGAGGAACTCAGCTTACTTCAAACTATCTCTTCCACCCATCTCCAGCATTACACATTCTAATCCCAAAGCATCAGTTCTCCTGCCCGACAGTATCTCATCTGCCTGCTTCTCCCTGCCTCCCCACAGCTAGCTAGCCAGCAGCTAGGAAATGTGAACACACTTTATGTCCGCCTGAGGAAATGCCATTAACACAAAGCACCTGCAAAGCTTTCCAAAGCCCAATACGCATGGCACCAGTCTCCTCTGTGGGCTTCATTATGCACCAGCCGCCACTGGGCATTGGCGAGAGCCATAGCCAAGTGCAGGTGCTGGGATGCCCTCCTCTCCCTTACCTCCAAACACAGGCCAAGGTCGACTTCACTGCTTCATGAGACCCAGGAGCCTCATAAGTGTCAGCTGGTCTGAGGTTCCCTATCAGGCTTCAATATCATCAAGTTGGAGCATGTCCTTCATCCAGTCCTTTATAAAATGAGAAAAAAATGGAGTAAAGGAAGATATTAACAATTATCTCTTAGTATTTACTATGATTATGTGCCAGGCACTGGGTTAGATGCTTGCCCTATATACCCTTCTTTAGTTCTCATAAAAACCTTCTAAGGTGTCACTTCCAGGAGTCAATATGGTGTGGGAATTAAACAGGCAGCCTCTAGAGACAAAGTAACCTGGTTGGAAGCCCATCACTGCTACCTACAAGCTGTGGCTTCGGCCAAGTTGTTCAACCTCTCTGTGCCTCAGTTTCTTCATCTGTAAGAGGACTCTCCTTTTACGTTATTTACATTATTATTCTAATAATGTTTTAAAACATCTCTGTTAGAGGGCTGTCATGAGGATTAAGTGAGCCATTGCATATAAGACATTTGGAACAACCTCTGGCAATAGGTAAGCACCCAATAAATGTAAGCCAGTACCAATCTACCCATTTTGCAGATTAGAACACAAAGCCTGAGAGAGGTGAAGTGACTCTCTCAAGGTCACATTTCTAAACTGCATCTCTAGCAGGTGAGTCTAAGGCCTGGAGTCATAAACACTCTGTGATGCTTCCAATCTTTCTCGAATGCCAAACCCTTTGAAATGCTCGCCTTTTCAAAGTCAGTCTTTATGACACCACATCATTCCTGTGATATTCCTGTCCAAAATGCAAACCTGCATCTAACTATAAGGAAACGTCAGATAAATCCAAGTTGTGGACCATTCTAAAAAATAACTGGCTCATACTCTTGACAAATGTCAAGGTCATGAAAGACAAAGCCTGAGGACTGTTCCATGTTACAGGAAAGTAAAGAGACTTAACAATTACATTCAACACATGAGCCTGGAATGGATCCAGAGCCAGAAAATTTTTTTTTCTTTTGCTATAAAGGATATTATTACATCAATTGGCAAAACTGAATAAGGTCTGTGGATTACAAATAGCATTATATCAATGTAAATTGCCTGATTTTGATCACTGTAAGAGACTGTCCTTGTTTTGGGGGGAAATACACATTGAAGGATCTAGAGGTAAAGGGACATTGTGTCCGCAACTTCCTCTCAAGAAGGTCAGAAAAAGAAATGATAATATGTATAGAGAGAGGGAATGATCAAATGAATGTGGTAAAATGTAAATTTGGGGAAATCTAAGTAAAGCATATTGGGAGATCCTTGTACTATACTTGCAACTTTTCTATAGATCTGGAATCACTTTGAAATAAAATGTTTCGGAAAAAGAAAGACAAAGAACCAGTCTTTTCACTGTCCATGCCTGCCCCTGAGCGTACTAGCTGTGAAGCAAATTTTCTCACGGTCTCACCTATAGACACAGCTTCATTCCAGAGAAGGCTTCCTTGTTGCTGTTAAGACAATAGATTTGCTTTTCTAAGAGGGAAAATACTTCTAAACCATCCACTGGGCCCTTTACATTAAAAGAGAGACTTTTAAAATTAGAAGGCATTGTTCTCTCTAGTCCAGGAGGATATAGCAATTCCTCACCCCTTTCCCCACGCCTAAAAAATGTTCATGGCTACAGTCATCATCTGACACCCACTCACAAAACCCTCTTTTGTCTGCCAGATTTTCACAGGCTTCTAAAGAATGTGGTGAATTTGCTGTTGCTGAATGTGGTTCATTTGTGCAAAATTGCTCAACCCCTTTTTCCATCCTCACTTTCATCATCCCTGCCCTTTTCTCCAATAGGTCACTTAAAAACAGAACCAGAGAGTGAAGGGTGGAATGGCAAAGGCGACAGGAGAGGCTGCAGTTCATTCAGTCAGCAAGCATTTGTTTAGTGAGCACCTACTATGTGCTGCCAGCTGGGCCAGGGACCCAGCAGGGAAGGAGGCAAGCCTGACCTGCCCTCATGGAGCTTGCACTGGGAAAGTGAAGTGGGAGCGGCTAACCAAAGCTTGGAGAATGTTCCAGAAAGGGAGGTACAGTGTGCTGGCAGGACATGTAGGAAGGGAGCCAACTTACTCTGCTGAGGTCCAGGGAAATCTTATGCCTGAGGGATGATCACATGTCTCTTAGATCAGAGAGAGTTGGGTGGGGAGTGGGAAGGAAAAAGAATGCTTTTCACTTATAAAAATAAACACCCATACTTTCTTAAAGCAAAACAAACAGCCCACAGTTAGTAGAAGGAAGGAAATAATACAGATCACAGTGGAAATAAATGAAATGAAAAAAAAAAACAGAAAAGATCAATGAAAGTAAGAGATGGTTCTTTGAAAAGAGACAAGATTGATAAACCTTCAGCCAGACTCGCCGAGAACGAAAGAGAGAGGATCCAAGTAAATAAAATCAGAAATAAAAAAGAAGTTACAAAACGACACCACAGAAATACAAAGGATCATAAGAGATTACTAGGAACAATTATATGCCAATAAAATGGACAACCTAGAAGAAAGGGATAAATTCCTAGAAACGACTATCAAAACCTCAAGCTCTAACCCAAGCTGAAGTTTCTCCCTCCACACCCTGGCCCTTCCCAACCACTCAGTTCAAGCCACATCCCAGCTAGGAAGCCTCCAGTGAGCAGAGGGGACAGAAGCGTCTTTTCTAGCCCTGCTGCAGCTCCTCTCTTACTGGCTAATGCTGTTTCTTGTCCCTCCAGGGCAGAGGGAGAGCAGGTGTGAAAGGAAAACCCGATTTGGTTGGTGCTGGAAATGTGGCCATCTGTGCAGCAGATGAGGATGCTTTGGTGGTTATTGGAGACTCTCTCCTTGGTACTTCCCGCTGTCCCCTTCTCTGGCAAAGGTGACCTACCCCGGCTAATAACCACCACCTTCTCCCATACACCCCACACAGCCCTCACCTTACCTCAAAGTGCCACGCAGAAGGGTGAATCTGCCATGATGATCTGCCATGGGTTTCCCATCCCTTCCCTGCCACTGTAGCCCTCGCCCTTTGCTGTCCTGTCAAGTGTCACTCAAGCTAGTGTCTCACATTTAAACTTCTCCAGACCAGGGTCTGGCAACAGTCCCTGGATTTCTCCAAACATCCAGGCATCCCAAAGTTCTCCCGAGAACTCTCTGACTATACTCAACTCCAGCCCAGTGGAGGCCTGGAGGCCATGAGTTTGCACAGCCCAGCCAGTGGGGGGG
>NW_006774244.1:442079-462757 GCF_000442215.2 Lipotes vexillifer | reverse complement strand
GGGGGGGCGGGCATGGGGACATATTTGTTTCCTTCCTGGTGGCCTTCTCTGCTCTCTGTGAAGGGGAACTCCCAGTACCTGACAACTTTCTGCACAGAAATCCTCCCTCCCCTTCATTCCGTGATCTGTCTCACCTTCTCTTAAACATTGGCTGAAGCAAGTGCTGGCTACAGATCACAGAACTCATTTGGGACGACCCTGTACGTGGACGGTCTAGCACAGTGGATCTCAACTAGGAGCGATTTGGTGCCCCATCTCCTCCACTTCAGGGACATTTGACAATGTCTGGGGACACCTTAGGTTGTCACACCTGGAGGGGTGTTACTGGCCTCTAGGGGGTTGAGAGGCAAGGATGCTGCTAAACATCCTATGATGAGTGGGACAGCCCTTCATAACAAAGAATTATCTGGTCCAAAACGTCAATAATGCCAAGATGGAGAAACCTAGTCTAGTACCTCCCTTTCTATAATGTTGCGGGGGAGTGGAGAGGTGCCTCTAGTTTTCAGGTTTGGGACCTTGGTCAAGAGTAGAAAAAGGCCCCATTAGACGTCTATCCTTTATTATTTGTATTAAGAGCTCCTGAGGGAGAGTAGCTCTAGACTGGATTAATCTAGCATCTCAACTGTGCTTCAAGAGCCTTTGGGGGAGTGGAGGTGGGCTGGGGGGTTCACGGTGTCATGCTCACTGTGCTGGCCCGTCTGCTTAGGCTGGTTCCCCTCGTGTTCCCAAGATGGCTGCTCTACCTCCAGGTATCGTCTGCTGACTCCAAGGTCTAAGGGCAGAAAAGGGAGTGATTCCTCCTCACCTATTTAATCCACAAGGATAGCCATTCCCAAAGCCCCTGCCGACATGCCCTCCTAGCTCCCTGACAGCACTGTGTCATCTAGCCACACCCAAACCTGCAGTGGCAAGTCTAAGTAGGGCTCCTTGACCGGCTTTCACCAATCAGGATTCGAGGATGGGTAAGGGCCAGCCACTCCAGAACAGCACAGTCACCCATTACCTAAGACTGAATTGCTGTCCTGCCAGCAAGTACAAAGGCAGAAGGATAGCTGTTGCGTAGGAACCCAGCGGTGCCTGCTAGGTCCTGATCCGTCGTGCCTGGCCTTCCCCTCTCACCGCTTAGACAACTTGTTCACACAGCGGCACTAGGGCAGTGCTCCTCCAGCTTCAGCACACACCACTGCGGCCTCGGCACCGAAGCTTCTGTACTTGGGACCCTTGCAGATTTTGCCTTATGTACCACTTCATCTGGCTGCTCATTTGTATCCTCATCCTTTAAACGGTAATCATTAAGTATAGCAATTTCCTGGGTTGCATAAGGTCATTCTAGCGAATTATCAGACCTGGGGCATAGGGATCGTGGGAACCCCTGAATCTGTAGCCAAGTCAGATAGGATGTGGGTAGCCTGGATTCACATTCCCACGATCACATAGGAGGAAACTGGAGAGTCCAAATTTACACTTAGATTTGCACAGCGTTGGGGGTTCCGCTAACATTTTGTTCATGTGGATGACCCTCCTGCCGCTGTGCATTGCTGTGCAATGAACAACGGCACTTCCGCAGCGCTGGCCAGACTTGCCTGATCATCAGTGTCACCTGGGCCATTTATACAATAGGCGTTCCCAGCCTCACGCCCCGAAGATGCTGATTCAGTAAGTTTGGGGTGGGGCCTGGGAATTTTTATTTTTTACAGGCTCCCCCGGTGATTCTGACAATCAGGCAGTTTGGCAAACACTGTGCTGTGCTGTGTTTACCAGCCTCCTCACTCAGGCGTGTCCATCTGCCCGAGAGCCCAGCCCTTCTGTTGCCTAGTTTGGGTCGAGGACCTGACACATTCCTGGGCAGCGTCTCTAAGAGCAGGATATAGTCTTTTCCAAACTCCACACTGTTGCTCAGTCTTACACTGGGAAGAAATTTAATGAATCAGGCAAATGTGGATCCCACTCGGCAAGGCCAAAGCCAAAGCCATCGACAGCCCCCCTCCTGCTTCCTGCTCTTCCTCCTGAATTCTCCACCTTGGCAACTGACCCACCATTCACCCGAACGGAGGAGGCAGGAATGTTAGGCACGTCCTTGCCCCACTTTCTCCTTCACACCTCACTTCCTGATCACCACTTCCAAGCGATTTCTACCTCCTACGTAACACAAATCAGGCTCTCCTTTTCTCTCTTCTTTCTTACTGCCTATATGAGATCCAGCTCCACTTTTCACCCAGACCAGCTTGCTAACAAGGCTTTCTGCTTTCATCCTTTGCCACCACCCCATAGGAGGCAGATTGTATAGTCCAAAGATGGTTACAGAATCTCCCATCTCATGTATTTTTCTAGAACCTTGCCACTGCTCCATCAAAAGGTAGGGTTTAATATCCCTTCTCTTGAATATGGGTGTGTTTTGTGACTAATTCAGTCAATAGAGTATGCAGAAGTGATGACTCCGGCTAATTCCTAAAAGGCGATTCAGATAACACTTTGCTCACTATGACACTCACTCTCGATACCCTTGGTCTCCATTTATGCCTCCACGCCAGCAGTCAACTGCCCTGAGACCACCATGCTGGGAGGAAGTCCAAATTAGCCCACGCAGAGAGGCCACATGAAATGGTCCTGAAACTACACAGAGAAAGAGAGGTGCCTGACCAGCCCCCAGCTGCTCCAGTCCTACACCATTACAACTCCAGCCACCTCTGACTGCCACTGCATGAGAGACCCCCAAACCAGAATTGACCAGCTGTGCCCCTCCCCAAATTCCTAACCCAAAGACATCATGAGAGATAATAATAAAATAATTGTTTTAAGCCAGGAAGTTTTGGGAATGACTTTTTATGCAGCCGTAGCTAACCGGAGCCCCATTCGATGGGCACACAGTGGCCAGAACCGTATGAAACAGAGCTACTCAAAGTGTGGTCCCTGGCCCAGGGCTGGAAAATGAACTGTATGTTACCAGTTAGTATAGAAATTGAGTAAGTGTTTAGAAGCTTTCACAGGGTGATTTTATGTTTGTTGAATCTAATAATTAAAAAAAATTTTTTGACTTATGTTTTGTCTGGATTTGGTCAGACCTGGGTTCAAACAGCAGAAGGGAAACCACTTTTGATTGGTTGGTCAGACACAACAGCCCCTTTTGGAAACTGCAGGGCACTGAAAAGACGGAGTGAGGCCTTGGGTGAGGAGGCAGAGGGGAAAGTGGACCAGGCAGAGACATGAGTATGAGGGGAGACCCTATCTAACGCAAGAAAAAGAGTGACATGTTCGGCGGACTGAAAGAAAGTGACGTGTCTTTAGACAAATGCTCACCTTGCGAATCCCTTCTGCTGCAAGTAACAGAAAACCCTACTACAGTGGCTTCAGGAAATAGTGCTTTTTCTGGCTGCATCAGAATATTGTGGAGACACCCCGATATCCTCTTGCCAGTGGACACTTCTGTGCACACTAGCCAGTCTTCCAAAGGCCAGAACGTACAACTCTTTGAGAGCTTTCTCCAAAGTCACAGAAGTTCACTCTGCCCTTGCGGGGGGTGGGGGGGGGGGATGAGAAGTGCTGTTCTATACGGGCTCCCACGACCCCAAGCAGGATTAAGCTCCGGGTGCCCAGAGGGGTCATTCCTAATAACTCACTCTTTATTGCCTTTCTTCTCTTCCTTGTCTCCTGCCCCATCTCCCTCGTCCACATTTCCTGGGATCACTTACTAAATAAACTACTTGCATTCTGCAAAGCTAAAGCAGCCTGAGCAAGACAGAGAATGGTAGGTGGCAATGCTGGAAAGTAGACAGGGACCAGAGAGGTAGAAAGGTGCGGACTTGCCTAAAGATAGACAGAAGTAGTGACACAGCCGGAATTAGAAGATGCTCCCGGGATGGCGGGTCTGTCCATTTCATGAGGCTGCGCTGTGCTAAGAAGTCAGGAGCAAAATCGCCAACCTCAAGTTGCCTCCAAAATGATCCCAGTGATTCTTCCTACAAAGGACCTCACCCGAATTCTGGCTTCTCATGGTTTCCTCTAGCCAAGCAGCACCCACCTCAGAGGATGTCTGATACTGAGGCTCTGAGACCAAAAACAAACCAAAAGAGGCTCGGAGAGACTAGGAGTGCCCCTACAAGTATATCCACATCAGTCAGCTTAAAGTGGAAGAAACGGAGCACCTGAAGTCACAGACTCTGCTGTGCGTATGCCTCCTTCATCTGCTTGCTGTGTGACTAAGGGCAATTTTCTTAACGTCTCTGTGCCTCCTCTGTAAATAGACATAAGCTCATAATGCTACCTTGCTGAATCATTTCAAGACAAAACATAAAACATGGAAAAGGTACTTAAGTCGTGCCTGATATACAGTAGGTGCTCAGTAACGGCCAGTCTCCTCTCTTCCCACACACTGTCTTTCACAACAGAACGAAAAATCAAGCAAAGATGTACTGACCAAATAATCAACTGCATTTGTCCGACATTTCTCAGCCCACTTGCTTTGCACGATTGTTTCTATGAGGCTAATACCTCATTACAATAACTCTACGCTCTAATGCCAGTGGGCCCATACACAGAGGCCCAACTTTTTAAAAAAAACCATTATAATCATGGCTAGTGGGCTCCCCAGTGGTTTGACCAAGAGCCAGGCCATAGTCAAATAATCAAACTGCAGATGTTGGGATAGCAAATCGGCTTAAATGTAAACAGTGGCAGAGACTCAAACTACAGGGGAGAGGAGAGGAGGCTTTGCACAATGTTGGAATTTCCCTTCCATGTCCTCCCAAGTTAATTGGCCCATAAAATAACCAGGCTTGTTAATGAATAATAGGCTCATTCCTGAGAGGCACCTAGGTCAGGCGGTCACTCGGGGCTTGCTGGCTGTTGACTCTGCTCTTTGAGCTGAAAGGAACCCCAAGGGTGACGTGAAAGCAGAGGCATTGTGATGTCCATCCTACTGACTGCTCACGGGTACTCGGCTAGTTGGAAACAGGATCACAAGTCGTAGAACCAATCAGCAGAGGGAAGAAGAGACAGATCAGTTTGGGGAGAGGCTGAAGCTTATACTTCGGGGTGGGGGGTCCTTTTTGAGAAAAATCACACAAAACTATGCCTATAAAATATGCTCGGCCATCCAATACCGCCTCGAAGGAAAGAGTGGTCACCCCAATACGACCTAGCCCAAGAAGTGTGAGGGGAGAGGGAGAGAGGAGGAAAGAGACAGCAGACTGAGCCCACTGCAGCTAAAACCGCTTACAGAAACACATGGCCAGGTGAACACAAAGCCAGGGCCACCCCTAGGCAAGTGAGGGACCCCAAAGCTTCATTAGCTTCATTGATGGAGATGGAGAACTAAGACCTTGAACTCCTGCACTTTCCACATTTTGCTTCCTGATGTCATTCCATCAAACCAAGAACCTGATGCTACCTAACTTCAGAGCTGGGCTGCCAATAAGGGCGTGGTTTAACTAGTCATGGTGGGCAGGGCAGAGGATACCCAAGTGTGAATGAGGGCACCTGAGATCGTTTCCAAAACCAAACCACCAAGGGCTTTTTGATTCCCCAGGCTGTAGTTCTCTCTTCTATCCATAAGAAACTATTTCAAAACTAGGTGCTTCAGGAAATAGGCAGACACCAAAGCCCAATTCTTCCAAGGAGCCTGGACATGCAAAGAGAATTGTGTTTTAGACCCTCACCGGGGTAGGCTTTCAGTGGCTGAGAGCATCATTGTTAAAGGTGTAGGTTTTTAAACTAGGCAGATTTGGACCCGAGTTCTGGCTCTGCCGCTTACTAGTTCTGTGACCTGAGATAACTTACTTAACTGCCTTCAACCTCGATTGCCTCTTATGTAAAACTGAGGCAAAGATAATATCTTTATTATCTTTTGATTAAGATAATTAATTAAGATAAATTAATTAATAAATTAATTTATAATTAATAAATTATAAAAATATATAATTATAATTAATAAATTAATTAAGATAAATAATTAAGATAATTCATATAAAGCACTTAGCTCAATTTATGACACATAATCATAGGAGACAGATTCAGTGGGATTAAGAATAAATTTACTGCCCCTTCCTCTAGGCTGAAAGTTTGTTTCGCCCCAAAGGTGGGAAGCCCCAGCCCCCAGTGGAGATAGGGCTTTAATGGAGGTAACTGAGGTTAAATAAGGTCATAATGTGTATCTGATCCAATGGGATTATGTCCTTATAAGACAAGACATCCACCAGACAGCTCTCCACCATGTAAAGACACAGGGAGAAGGCAGGTGTGTTTAAGCCATTAAGAGGGCTCTCACTAGACACCAATCCTACTGGACTTTGATCTGGGACTTCCGGCCTCCAGAACTATGAGGAAATAAATGTCTTTTGTTTAAGCCACTCCAAGCACTATCTGGGGACTGCCAATCCCCCCCACCCCACCGCTTCCAGTTAGAGGGGTGGTCCAGGAATCCAGGATGGCCAATCAGAACACTTTATCTCTCCAGCCACAGTGAATGGACAAGAAGTGGACACATGACCTGAGCCAAGCCAATCAGTCTTCACTGAGACTTTTCTGCTAACGCAATCTGGGAAGATAACTTCCTGTTTATGGCGGTTCTTGGGAGGATGTGTAGTTATGGCTTCCAGCGGTCGTCTACCTCCATCACAGGGAGTTAACCTGTCTATAGGAGGAGAAAATAAGGCCAATACAGAGAGGGAAAAAGAGCAAAGAGATGAAGAAAAAGAGGGCACTCTGAAGATGAGTGCGGCCTGGATCCAGCTACGCCTGAAACCTACATTGGACTTCCCAGTTATGTGAGCCAACAACTTTTACTTTTTCCTGAAGCTAATTTGACTTGGGTGGTTGCAGGGGGTTTTTGTCACTTTTGTCAAAAAGAATCCTAATACACTTCCCATGATATGTACTCTGACTGAACATTTTGGGCCTCATTTGGTCAGATGGGTCACCACTGGGCAGCATTCTGCCACAGTACACTTCATACTGAAAAGTGGCCATTCTCCCTTGCTGTCCAGTCCTCAGCCACCAAGTGGCATGGATGTCATCACGCCTACAGACCTCTGCAAAGCACATGGCTGGCCCACACCACGGCATTTAAAGCCGGAAAAACCAAGTCAGGCTGCTCTGCTTAAGTCTATTCCAGGAAGCTTTAAACCTACAAGTGCAGTTATCTGAGAGAAAGTTAGAGGAGTCTGCCAGCCGAACAGGTTGAGCCAGAGGGAGTGGTCAGAGTTTTCCTGTCTCTCCCCAACAGGTGGCTTCCGAAGCTGGGACCGCATGTCCAGCATCTGCTCTGGAGAGAGATGCAGTTTGTCTGTCTTGGCTCCTGTGTGCCGATGGGGTCGGCGTAGGAGGAGCCGGCACTTCTATCCACAGGGTACAGAGAAGTGAAGCCGGCTTGATTTGAAGAGTGTCCAAACCATCTGACGTGGGATCAGAGGGCACTGGCTCCTGGGGAAAGCACATTCCCACGTGTTTTTCAACAGCCCAGTGCAAACGGAACAGAGCCACTGCTGGGCCGCCACATCACTGCCCCAGCCTTGTGGGTGACAGCCCACCTGGGAAACAAGAAAGCAGAGCTTGAGAGCATTTCCTTCCCTCTCAACCTGTAAGAGGCTTTCACAGATGTCAGCTCATTTGAGTCTCCCTTCAAGCTTAAGGACAGGAGGAGGGGACAGGGCAGGGGTGAGCCTCTCCCGTGTTTTACCTGGGGGCTCTGAGGTTAAAAGAGATTAAGTTGCTTTGTCAAAGCCACACTGCCAGTCCCATGCTTCAGTTTCCCTGCCTCAGCCTTTTCCAACTGTGCCTTATCTAGGCCCACTGACGCATCCTCCCGCAAAACCCATGAAGGCTTAAGCAATCCCTGCATTGTCCTGCCTGACCAGCTTGGAATGAAGCAGAAATTTCTTCAGTACACAGACAAGCACCCCGACACATGCACACATTCTTACACATCTACATACACACATGGGCTTACACTCATTCTCATGTTCACAGGCATGTACATATGCACATACATTCATGCACCCAGGCTTATCACAAACACATACACAAATACCAATGCAGGATACACAACAAAAAGACACACACATTCACCTATGGTGTGAATATACCCTGGCGCCCCTTGAGGCAACTTCACAACACTGACCCCTAGAACTGCTGCCTGCTTTCCTCTGTTGAGCTGAGTCTTCCAGCCTGCGACCCCCTCCGCTACACCCCCTGATTCTAGTGATTTTATCCAGGACCAAGATCTGAGTTTTCTTCACTTACAGCCTCTCACTGATGCTCCAGGGCTATAGATCCTTCATGACAGCTGGCACAAAATGTGTCACTAACATATGTGGAAATGCAACAGAGAGGAGGTATGATCCAGTGGCAAAACCAGTGACTGTTCACTTGTGCCAAAACTAAACAAGGAGAGAATGCAAGTAAAAAACCATACTCCATATTCACTAAAACAGATGATAACTTCCAAATAAATATTAACAGATCAGATTTAACACTGTAATAAAAGAAATACAGGAATCATGAAGAGAGACATGTATCATTGTAATTCATTACATTAACTCATTCAAAAATACTTATTGTATTGTTTGGACATTTACCTCTTTGCCAATGTAGTACTGGTTCAAGTACAGAGCAATTGAACAAAATAGATGGATGAATATGATTAAGCCTACAAATATATTACTGGAACAGGAGATTCCAGAGACAGATCCATATCTAGACAGTTACCATACTTTTTAGATAAAGGTGACAATTTAAGAAGGTAAAAGACCATCCAATACATGATATTGACACAATTTCTCATTTACAAGGGAAAAAATAAAATTAGATCCTACTCAATGCCATTCAAAATAATATATCCCAGATGCTTTAGACTTCAACATAAAAACCAAAACTACAGAGTATCCCCCATAATAAATGAATTCAGATATAGCACGACCAGTGATTGGCAATTAATTCTCATCATCAGCGCTGGAACACCAACCCCACCTCCTAAGTGAAAACGTTTTGGGCCCCGCTTCCAGGAACACAGTGGGGTTTTAGTATACCAGAAGAGAACTTGCAAGAAAAGTTTTACAACCTTGAGGTGGTGAGAAGACCTTTGTAAATAAGACACAAAACTCGGAAGCTGTAAAGGAAAGATTGACAGACACAACTACACCAGAATTTAAAGTCCTGTTACATTAACACCAAGTGAAATTCAAAGGTGAAGTGTTAAAAACAATCCAAACGTTCTCAACAGAGTAATCACTAGTAAATTTGATTACATAATTTACCCTACAGCCTATTTGATGGAGTCTTAGTAGTGGTTACCAAAACTAATGCAAAGTTGTATACATATATATACCGGTATAGAAAATTTTCCAAGGCGTAGAGCTAAGTGTCAAAAATGAGCCACAGAACTGGATAGGCGGATAGATAACAGATGATAGATCTCACTCACATTTAAAGAGCATATGGTGAAAATTATTAGGGAAGTTCACAGAAAATGGGCAACACTCATCCATGATGAATTATGAACAGTTGTTATCTCTGAGGAGCAGAGTAGGGCCAACAGATAAGGGACAAATTTTACTTTTCACTCTTCAGCTTCTGATTATTGAGTTTCTACAAAAAGAAAGCATTCGTGAATTTCCTGTGATATGTAAGAGACAAAGAAAATCATAGCATGTGGAATCAGTCGGGCTGTCATCCTGGCTCCGACGTCTATCAGCTTTGTGAGCTCTGGCAGTTGGCTCAGTCAAAATGGGGCAATAACACCTTCCTCATAATAATGTTCTGATCGCCAGATAAGTTATAACTACTGTTTATTGAGCACCTACTGCATACCAGGCTCATTAAATGCACTATTGCCTTTTAAATACATTATCATGCTGAACTATAGTGGCAGCCTAGTAGCTACTGTGTTTTGCATGTAAGGAAACTGAGGCCCGGAGAGGTGAAGTCATTTGCCCAAGGTCACAGAGCTGGTAAGGAGCAGAGCTGGGAGAAAACCTAGATCTTTTAGACGCTAAGATCAATACTGATTCCTCCCGTATTTGCCACTAGAGGTCCTTTCGTCTTCTCTCTCAGATGGGTGGTGCTTACACTGGGCTTAAGCAACACTCTAGAATAAATCTTAGACTAGCTCCCGGACAGCCCCCAGCCTAGACCCTGCAGAAAGGGGACCAGGAATTACTGACTCATAGCCGCAGCCGATTGCTCACAGACAGTGTCTGGAGGCGCCTATCTCCCACTTCCTCTGAAATAGATAACAATGGCTATTTTAGTCTGAAATGCCCCTGGCATAGACACACAAAGAGTAATAAATCTGGACTGAAAAAAAAAAATCCTTGTAAAATTGCAGTCAGGGACTTGCATTTTAAACTCCCTTACCCTGCTACAGCCAGTTGGGACACCCACTCTGGGGACCGCCCGCCAAAGAAAGGAGAGAAAGAAGACCAGGAGACAGATACCACAAACAGGGGCAGGCTAATTAGAACCTTTAGTGACAGAAGCTGAACAGATGTAATTAGCCAGGAATGGCTAGTTGGCTATTTGAATTGTTTACAGCAAGGTACAGATTTCCCTCTGTGAACCCGAAATTTTCAATATACCTACGAATATTAACCTACCCCTTTTAAGGACATCTTACATGCCAAGAACTGTCCTAGGAATTTTCACAAATTAACTCATTTAATCCCCACAACAAGTTAATTATTATCTCAAATTTCCAGATGAGGAAACTGAGGCACAGAGGAATTAGGTAAGTTGTCCAAGGTCCCAAAGCTTGTAAGTGACAGGCCCGGGCAGTCCGGCTTCAGGATCCATGCCCTTCACTGCCACGCCACACTTGTCTCTCAAACACTTGGTGGGCGGCAGGGTGGGGTGGAGTAGGGAGCGTTGCTTTGCATTGAAATCAAAGTAGGAGCTGGAAGTAAGGTCGGGGTTAACGTAGTTCAGAGAGGTTAGTCTCAAGGCAAAAATGCCTTGGAGGATGTCAAGAATGTCCAGAAGTGTGGAGGAAAGTGTTGGGCTGCCCGGGGGGATGGAACGAGTTTCCAAACCAATCTTATCTGGATCTCAAGGGTTCCAGAAACCCAGCTGTTGTCTGAGTTATGTTTCTGAAGGACTTGACCATTTTCTCTCCCCCAGATCTCTTTGGGGGTCAAGGATTCCTACTGTGTGCTGGGCCTGGCGTCCTCGGGTCCTTGGCAGCTGGGCCCCTCCCTTCTAGTTCCCCTTTCGGTCCCCAGTTCTATTACACCCTTGTCCTCGCTTGACTGTGTTGGGATTCGAAGGGATCCATCTCACCTCTGCCCCATTGCCCCCAGGGCAAAATACCTCAAGAACTATAAACACAGAAGTCAAACGGAGGATAAACTGCCATCTTGGTATTGTCTGGCTGGAGAACACGGCTGATACCCGCTGGCTGATGGGGTTCCTATGACTTCCCCCAATGTCCAGCCCAGTGCCATCCAATCAAACTTTCTATGATGATGAATATGTCCTGTACCTGCACTGTCCAATAGGTAGCCACAAGCCACCTGTGGCTCTTGAGCAGTTGACGTGTGGCTAGTACAATGGAGCAAGTGAATTTAAATTTTGTGTTTAATTTTCATTTTAATAGCTACATAGGGCTCGTGGCTACTGCCGTGAACAACACAGCTCTAGACCTTGGAGCGCAACTCATGAAGAAGAGCCAGACACCACGGCAGCAAGAAGGGGAGCTGCTGTTTAATACCAGTTGAGTCTGTATTAGTATCTGCTGCTGCTGTAACAAATTACCAAAACCTAGTGGCTTAAAGCAACACACATTTTTTATCTTATAGTCCTGAATGTCAGAAACCCAACATGTATTAATTTCACTGGGTTAAAACGCTGTTGTCACAGGGCTGTGCTCCTTTCTGGAGGCTCTAGGGGAGAATCTTTCCTGCATTCCTTGACTCACGGCCCCTTCTTCCAACTTCAAAGCCCCCAGTATAGCATCTTCAAGTCTCTCTCTTTCCTTATCACATCACCTTCTGTCATAAGGATGCTGTGATTATATTGGACCCACCCAGGTAATCCAGGATAAGCTTCTCATCTCAGGATCCCTAACTTAATCACATCTGCAAAGTTCCTTTCACCATGTAAGGTAACGTATTCAAAGGTTCTGGGGATTAGAATGTGGACATCTTTGGGAGTAGGAAGCCATTATTCTGGCCACTAACAGAGCCCTATACTGGGACAGCAAGAGATGCTTCCTCTAAAAACCGTCTCGGAGCCCTGATCCAGAGGTGTTTACTCCACTGGGGGCTGGAGTTGGAGGCGAACACAGGGCTAGCACCCTGCTCAACTCTAGGGAGTGCCATTTGCCCTCTTTATGCAAAGGACCACATGGAGTTTTGCAGTGCACAACATGAGCAGCTGCATGTGCGGACCCTGGGAGAAAACTCTTGTTCTATAGACAGACCATAATGAAGGGAGAAAAAGGGGAAGAGGTGAGTATGCATATTCACTTCCTTCTCCTGGTTTGGCCACAGTCAGATTAGATCCTCTTTATCCCTTGGGGGAAGAGTCAGTGAGCAAATGTAGGAAATGCATTACTTCCAAATACTTTCACCTCCTGGAAAGTGGGGCAAAAGTTCCTCATGGAAATGTGAAAACAGAGGAAAATGTTTCTCCTAAAGGGCTTCCTGGCTCAAAGCGTCCAGCCTCTACTTGGCCAAAGATTCCTCTCCACATCACAACACACACCCGCCACCTTCCCACCCCAAACGCCCCTCGGACTGACGTAGCCAGAAGATCGATAAACCCAAAAGTCCCTCATGACCAAAATCACCCTTAACAGCTGGCCCACAAAAATGTCCTGTGGGGTTGGCCTTTCCCCACTGCGGAGGACCGAGTGAAATCAGCCTTCCTTAACACTCTCTCGACCTCAGTCCAGTTAACCATACCCCACCTCTCTTAAAGTAGAGGATTTGTCATTTTAGCCACAGTTTTCCCCTCTACCCAGTACCGGTAACAAACAGAATTTCTCTGGCTTCAGACCCACACAGTCAGGGGAGATCCAACCACCATCAGATTACCCCCAGTGAGTTGTGGGAGCCCTCGGCAGGGTTCAGATGTGCTCACCAATGTCGCCTCCCAGCCACCAGGTAGCAACGGCCACTCTCTTTCTCCTACTCCCACGATGGCATCTACTGGCCCTCCTGGTGTCTGGGGGATCACGTCCTCTGTCTTCTCTGACTGCATTATAGGCTGGGGCAGCTCACAGCTCAAGTCACTCTTTGTTCCAGCCTGTCTCTCAAAGGCTACAGTGCTGAGTTGCCTTGAGTCACTGGGGTCTGACAAGAGCTACCGACATGGTCCTCTTAACATCTCCCCCTACTTCGTTACCATGGCCTCTTTCTGGGGCTCTGCCTTAGACAGTGATGAGTGTTAGGAAGATGATGAAACAGGGAGATAATATACCTGTGACTTGAGGGCAAGGGAAGGGCAGGTTGAGGGGCGTGGGCATGATGTCTTCTCTGAGGAACAAGATTTGAGCTAAGACCTGAGGATGGGAAGAGCAGCCATGCAAAGGACTTGGAGAAAGAGTGCTCCAGGCAGAAGGAAAAGGTTGTGCAAAAGACCCTGAGGCCGGGATAGACTGGCTTTTGTCTGAGAAACAGAAAGAAGACCAGTGTGTCTGCAGCTGAGTGAGAACAAGACAGCCAGAGACAAGGTTGGAAAACAGAAGAGTAGAAAGTGGTCAGACCATGTAGGGCTTTGTCAACCATGGCAAGACATTCGAATGATTCCTAGGTTTGGGGACCTTAGAAACTGGGGAGATGGGGTGCCATTTACTGAGGTGGAGAAGTGGAGGGGAAAGGAGTAGGCTTGGAAGGATTGTGAGATGGAGTCAAAAGTTCTGTCCAGGGCTTCCCTGGTGGCACAGTGGTTGAGAGTCTACCTGCCGATGCAGGGGACACGGGTTCGTGCCCCAGTCCGGGAAGATCCCACATGCCGCAGAGCGGCTGGGCCTGTGAGCCACAGCTGCTGAGCCTGCGTGTCCGGAGCCCGTGCTCCGCAATGGGAGAGGCCACAACAGTGAGAGGCCTGCGTACCGCAAAACAAACAAACAAAAAAAGTTCTATCCAATGGAGACAGCAGGGACTGACCGTCAGGACACTGGACACTTGGGATCATTTGCCCAGCAAGAAAGACGGTTTGAGCAAGGTCGCCCACTCTCTGCCGTGATGTCCCTCTAGAAGTGGTCAGATAGCATTCTGGCTGCAAAAATAGAATGAAACCCACAGATGTATGGATAACTGAAAAGTTCACTCACTTCATTAGCACTAGCCCCTCACTCAGTCAGCTAACTACATCCAAAATCTTAAAGCAGCCACAACTTAAGTTGTATGGTCTTGTGCTTTTGCTAAAAATCTTCTAATGGTCTCCCATGCACTTAAGAAAAAAAATCCATGCTACTTATCCAGATGTTAAGGCAGCTCTAGCAGCTGTATCAAGCACCTCAGTGACAAAACCCAACAGAAGTTTAATTCTTACACTTGTGCTATGGACTGAATGCTTGTGTCCCCCCTACCCCAGACCCACCCAAATTCATATGTTGAAGCCCTAATCATCAGTGTGATGGTATTTGGAGCTGGGGCCTTTGGGGAGTAATTAGTTTTAGGTGAGATAATGAAGGTACAGCCCCCATGATGGAATTAGTGTCCTGCTAAGAAGAGGAAGAGACTAGAGCTTTCTCTCTCTCTCTCTCTCTCTCTCTCTTTCTCAGCCATTAGAGGATACAACAAGAAGGCAGCCATCTGCAAGAGAGCTGGCACCTGATCTTGGACTTCTCAGCCTGCAGAACTGTGAGACATAAATGCCTGTTGTTAAAGCCACCCAGTGTGTGCCAATCTGTTATGGAAGCCCAAGCTAAGACAATGTCTAAAGTCCAAACAGGTGTTCCTGGTCAGTGGGCAGCTGACATCCAAGTAATGATTCAGGATTCGGGCTCCTTCCATCTTATGATTCCACCATCTTAAACATGTGGTTACTAAACCACATTGTGGTTGAAGAAAGAGCATCAAGCACTGGGGAAATGGAGGTGCCATTGGCTAGAACTCAGTCACACGACCACACCTAACTGCAAGGAAAGCTGGGAAATGTAGTCTAGCTGTGTGTCCAGGAGGGTGAGGAGGACATCTAATGGACCTGCCCTCCATGCTTACAATGTCCCTCACAATCTGGCCCTTCTCTACGTCTCCAACCTTATCTGCCAAGATTATCCCCTCAGCCAATATGCCTCAGCCTCCTTTCTGTTTCTTGAACACCAACACCCAAATCTCACAAGTTCTTCTTGCTATGGAACCTTTGTACAAGCTGTTCATCTGCCTAGAAGCTGTTCATCTTCTCCTGATCTCTCACCGGCTGAATTCTTCTCATCAGTTTCATCTTTATTTAAAGGACACTTTTGCCCTAGAAATTCCATGGCATACGACTTTCTGATATATTAGCCAATTTCCTAAGTCCTTAACATATTTCATAAGTTTTTTGCACAGCAGGCTACAATCGCAAAACATCAGTACTTCCAACAAGACAAATAAAAAGAAATTATATGGACAAATGTCCTTATGGTGGTGATTGGGAAATGGTATGGATTGAATTGTGTCTTCCCCCCAAAATTATGTCAAAGGCCTAACTCCCAGGACCTCAGAATGTGATGTTATTTGGAGACAGTCTTTACAGAGGTAAGCAAGTTAAAAGGAGGCCATTAGGGTGGACCCTAATCCAATATGACTGGTATTCTTAAAGAAGGGGGAAATTTGGACACAAAGACAGATCCATAAGAGGGAAGATGATGTGAAGAGACACAGGGAAAAGTTGGCCATCTACAAGCCAAGGAGAGATGCCTGGGACAGAGCCTTCCCCAACAGCCGTCAGAAGGAAACAACCCTGCTGACACCTTGATTTTGAAATTATGGCCTCCATAGTATCTTGCTATGGCAGCCCTAGCAAGCTATTATGGGAATATCTTAGTTCATTTTCAAATTTTGGACTGAAACTAATCATGAGTTTTTCTTTATTTTTTTAAATGTGGCACATGATTTGAAATCTGTCTACCATCTTGGGTAGTACAATAAAAACTTCACAGCCATAGCTATAGAAAAATGATTAATACAGCAAGATATTCCCATCTATTGCCAAATGAAGTCTGGAGTCAAATTGCCAAGGTTTAAATACTGGCTCCATCACTTGCTGCTGTGCCACCTTATTTAACCTCTCTATGACTCAGTTTCCTCATCTCTTAAGTCAAGGATGATCATATTAATACCTAGCTCATGGTGTTACTATGAGGATTAAGTAAGCTAGAACATACAAAGACATTAAAATAAAACCTGCCCATAGGAGGTCCTCTATAAATATTAGCTATTACTATTAGTAGTGCAATTTGATTTCATGTTTGTAAAAATCACTTACATATATATGTGTAATATGTATAGGTAAAACTTACAGGTGTGTATATATATGTATAGGTATTTATTTATTCATTTATCTATAAATATTTTTAAATCCTTGATAAATAGCAGTGATTAGGTCTGGATGGTAGGATTACAGGTGATTTCTGTTTTCTTCTTTTTCTTTGTATTTATTAACTATTCTACACGAGGCATGTGTTACTTACATGACATATTTTTAGGGATTTTTTTATTATTTTAGAAATGTCTTTTGAGATTCCAAAAATTATACTGCAACACAGTGATATATATACAAGTTGATCAGCAGCCAGTTAACAAAAGAACATTTTCATCTCTGCCACCTGGGCTTGGATTGTTGGTTTCTGGGAGAGAGACACCTGCAAGTTTGCTGTTGGCAGGGTTGAACCCTTCTTCCTGTTCTTGGACTGGTTAGCAGGGGGAGGAGAGGTGTGGGGAAAAAAGAAGGGTCCGCAGACCATAGCCCAGGAACAGAGGGGAAAGCTAACCCTTGCAGATGGTGATCTGACTTTTGATGATTGCTCCCTCCGTATATGATGTGTGTCTACACTAGGGATGTCTCAATTACTTACTAACTTATGTTCATTCTATTTATGAATTCAAGAAACGTTTACTAAGTACCTACTACACACCAGGTCTTGTGTCGAGGATAAAACGATGATTCGGATGTAGCCCCTGCCTTCAAAAAGCTCATGTTGCTCTTGACATTTTGTTCTTTGATATTTACACAACCAGCTGAGGAGACGAAATCAGACATCTGAAAACAGAAAACATTCCAGTCCCACAAAATGCAAGCATTCCGTCTGACACAGGTACACCCCTGCCAGGTTAACGATAGCTAATAAAACACACGTATAAAGCTCTTTGCAAATGTGGTAAAAGGCATTGTAAAAGATCCTGGCCAATGTGGAGAGGTACGTAGATGATCAATAACAAGCGGTAATAATGGGGTAGCTTTCTATAAACTCTCTCTAGAATCTCAGGCCTCAAGCCAAGAAAAGCCCGCTGCTTCACATCATTGTTTCCCAAAAGCCGAGCTGCCTCCTTCTGAAAGCTCTTCCCGTGGGTTGCTTTCTTTTTGACCTGCACTGCCTGTTATCCTCAAGACGCCTGCAAGACACAGGGAGAGGCTCTGCAGCTGGGGAAGTTCAGAAAAGAAAAATATTTCTGAAGCCTGGGAAGGAGGAGATGAACAAGTCCTCATCACCTGCAATGTCACTGCCAGCATGACCATCATCATTCTCGTCTCCAGGAGATTTTGCTGAGCACCAGCTACGTGCCCAACGTGAGTGGGGCTACAGCATGAGCAACACAGAGGAGGTTTCTGCCCTCATGGAGCTTCCATCCTCATGGAAGAACGACAATAAAACAATTCCAGAGAATGTCAGATAATGATAAATGTTATGAAAGAGATAAGACAGGGTCACGTGGTAGAGAGAAGCTCGGGTCCTCAAGGGGGAGACAGCTTAGATAAGAAGATGAGAGGAAGCATCCTTGGAGGTGAGAGCCTAGAGATAGGAAGGAGCCATAAGGCTGAAAATTCATGTGGACAATTCTCCATGCAGAGGGAACAGCACATGAAAAGGCTTGGAACTTGCTTGGCATGTTGGAGGAGCCAGAGAAAGACTGGTGTTTGCACACTGTGTAATAAACCGCAGGGAGGGGAGAGGAGATGGGATGGGAGAGATCTGAGGGGCCAGAGCACGTGGGGCCTGCAGACCATGTCGAGGAGATTGGATTTTGTTCATAGTTTTACTGAACACCTATTATGTTCCGGGCATTTCACAAACACTCTCTCTTTGAATCTCAGGGTAACCACACAAGGTCCGTGTCATGACCACCATGTTATGGATGAATACGACACAATGCAGAGAGGTTACAGGATGTGTTCTATATTCCACAGTAAAGGGCAGAGCTGGGATTTAAATCCACATTTGTCGGACTGCAAAGCCCGTGCAGCTAACCACTACACCACGCTGGGTAAAAGGATAGGATTTTAGTGGTTACAGTGCCTCTGTGTTTTCCCCTCTCTTCCCTCCTCAATCCCCCCACCAACTCTTCCCCTCAGACATCTGTGGTATGTGAACAACTTGAGGGCTAGGGCAAGGCAGCTTCCCTAGAACCTTCCATGAATCTCAGAGCCCAGGACTCTGCATCAGCAAGCAATTCTGACCCTTGAAGGGGAAACTTCCTCTCCCTCCCCTGGAGTAGCACTCTCAGCTTCTCCGGCCCCTCTCCCACCTCTCCCCAGGGAAGAAGGGGGCACTTAACCTGATAGGTGAGGTTGAAAGGAAGCCCTTTCCCCTCCCCTCCCCTCCTCTCACTTCTCCTTTCTCTTCTCTTCTTCTCAGGACCACGTTGCCCACTTGGAGCATTCATTCTGCTCTCCCACCTCCCAGCAGCTCTGACCTCACTGGGTAATCTGGTGGGAATCTGTCTATTCGAGGGTTAGTATTAGGACACCCACGAGTCTGCCATCTGATCCAGAGCTAACTCATCTCCTGCTGCTTTTTGAGGGACAAATGGGGGGAACACTTTGTAGGGGGGCCATTAATGCTCAAGGTTGTGATGCCATTATTAGGCACTCACTGCACACCACCATCATCAATGGGCCTCTCTGCTCAGGTCCCCTGGGCTGTGGTTGTCACATCAGTAACAGTTGAGTTAATAATCTGAGCTCTGGGCTTCCCTGGTTGGCGCAGTGGTTGAGAGTCCGCCTGCCGATGCAGGGGACACGGGTTCGTGCCCCGGTCCGGGAGGATCCCACGTGCCGCGGAGCGGCTGGGCCCGTGGGCCATGGCCGCTGAGCCTGCGCGTCCGGAGCCTGTGCTCCGCAACGGGAGAGGCCACAGCAGTGAGAGGCCCGCGTACCGCAAGAAAACAAAAAAAAAAACAAACAAAAATAATCTGAGCTCTGCTGACCTCCCTGCATTATTGTGAGGACAAGCTGAAACAAGATAGTGAATGCAAGGTGGTCCCTAAAACCACAAAAGCCCTATTAATAAGGGTGGAGGGGGGAGAGCATGATTAATACATATGTACAGACCTCCTGAGAGTAAAAGAAGGATCTCAGAACCGGGAGTAGCCGGAGAGGGCGAGACGCATGCGGTGCAGCATACCTTCAGCAGTAAGTAGCAGGCAGGGCGGGGGCTTTGGAGTTAGCGAGACCTGAGTAAGAAGCTCGGTGGCTCTATTTACTGGCTGTGACTTGGGCAAGTGACTTAAGCTCTTGGTTAAGAGTTTATAGAAAGCTATCCTCTTGACTTAACCTGAGGTTAAGTTAGCCTCAGTTTCCTCATCTGTGAAATGGATGCATCATTTCTTCTGCAGGCTCAGCATCCATGCCCCCTTCCGGATATAGGCTCCTGAGTTTCCTTGCAAAACCACCTGCCTCCAGTCTCAGCCCATGTTGTGAAGCTGACCTCACCCTCAGGCCCAAGTTTGGCATTTGACAGAGACCTGAATGATTTGAGCATGAAATTCCCATAGCCACAGCGAGTTGTTCTGAAACCCACATGTGAACATGTGAACCTATTCTCTTTCTGAGAACTTTATCAGGAAGAGAGAATCTCTTCAGATTGTGAAGTGGGCAGATTATAATAAAACTGGAACTTCTAGAAGACATGTTGTCACAGTAGGCAGCCTGGTTGAGAAGCAGATCCAAGAGATGGAGAAAATAAGAGTAGGACTCGATAACATTTTCTGAATCCCTGGATCTAGCCATACCTGAAGCCAAGACTTTTCCAATGCAAATAAATAAATTATCTTTATTTTGATGAAACCAGTTTAAGATGTCACCTGTTGCCAAAAGTCCCAACTAATAGAGCATTTAATTGAATAATACATATATTCCAAGGGCTTAAAGCCATGCCTGGCACACAGTAGCTACTCAACATCTGAAGACCGTTATTCTCAAGCTTACATGACTCCACCTTGGTGATGAGGCCTGAACTGCAGGTCTTAGGGAGGCCTGTGTTTTGGGAAGCAAAGGAGACACTAGCCTCCTCTGGCTCCCTGCCTCCCTCCAGGAGCCTGTGAAGTATCTCTGATAGGAGCCTCTGGCTGCCAACAAAACACTGTCTGCCACACACTAAAGTTCACATCATCCCCAGGACACTGAAGGAGACGTCTCACTCCTTGTCCTGCCCCAAAACAGGTGCAGTGACTGCCTCCCCCATTCTATCTAAGCCAGGGTTTCTTAACCTTGGCACAAGTGACACTTTGGACCAGATGATTCTTTATTGTAGAGGCATTCCT